>NW_024581461.1:7674-60930 GCF_017639235.1 Corvus kubaryi
TCCCCGGTGGCTGGGGTGGGCGCCGCCGCCACCCGAGGGGAGCGCGCGGGACCGTGAGGGCGGCGGGAGCCGCGCAGGTAACGGGGGCACGGCGGGGGCACGGCGGGGACACGGCGCTGCCCTCCGGGGCTCGTCCTGCCCGCCGCGGGGACAGGCGGTGCCGGGGCTCGGCGGCCGTGCAGCGGGGCGGCCACGCAGCGCCCTGCGGCCGGGGGAGCGGCGGGGCGCAGCCCGGGCACGGGGGATGCTGCTGCTGCTGCTGCTGCTGCTGCGGCTGGGCGGGCGGAGGACGGGGGATGCCGGTGCTGAGCGCCGGGAAGGCGCCGGATCCGCGCCCCGTCCCTCCCCGCGGGGCCGGGGATGCTGGCCCCGAGCTCGCCGTGCCGTAGTGCGGCGGCCCCGGGGAAGGGATGCTGGTGCCTCACCCTCCGTTCGCAGAGGGATCCGGGGGTGCCGGCGCTGTCCCTGCGCTCCCCGAATCCCTCCGGGAATGCGGTGCGTCTGTGCCGGGCGTGGATCTGCTCCCTGCGCTTCGGCCGTGCGGCAGCGATCCGAGAGGATGCTGGTCCCGCCTGTGCACTTGTTCCTTCTGCTTCTCCAACGCGGCGAGGATCCGAAAGGGATGCTGGTTCAGCCGGCAGCCTGCCTGCTTCCCATTCCGGGGAACCGGAGGATTTCCCCCCCCCCCCAGCCCCTTCCCGTGGAATACGAGCTCACGGAGAGAGCTGCCAGACCTGTCCCTCCATGTCTGATGAGTGGGCATCCCTGCCCATGGCGGGGGGCTTGGAATTAGATGTGCTCCAAGTCCCCTCCGACCCAAACCATTCCACGATTCCGTGATAATCATGGAAAATCTCGCCAGGATTGTTTCTGCCTTTCCATCCTCCCTCTGTGCTCCTAATTGAAACAGAGGATGTGGGGGATTACGGTGTGGCTGTCCCTCAAGACGGAGCAGAAGTGGAACAAGGGAGCGCAGCGCTGGAGTTTCTTTCCCGCTGAGTAATTAGAATGGAGTTGGGAGATTAATGTATTCTCCTTTTGTGCCTTCGTGTGGGTGGGAATGGGCTGGGGAAACGCAGTGAATGAGCTCCTCTCCTTTCTCCAGGGTCAGGATCGGGTGGGGAATGGCCGAGGTGACATTTTCCTCTCCTCCAGGAGGAGTCTGGTGTGTTGTTTTATCTCCCCATTTCTCTGGGACAGATAAGTGTGAATTAATCCCCCTCCGTCCTTTCTTTCTAAAGTCCGATGAGTTGTTTTTGGTTTTTTTTTTTTTTCTTCCTCATTGCTCCCTTAGGAACTTTGAAATTTATTCTTTGAAAAAAAAATTCCTTGTGGGAATCAACCCGTTCTCCTCGTGATTTTCACTGCTTTATAATAATTGCCTGTGCATGTCTTAATTAATCCTTTCCAGCAAGAGTTGGATGGGCTTCTTCTGCTGATAAATAATGTAAAAATCCATAACCACACTGACAAACTGCTCCTTCTGCCTGCGTTTTATTTGCAGTGCTTGTGGTGGAAGGGGAGGCCTCCCCTCCTCTTTTATCCCTGGTGTCATCGAAAGTGTTTTGTTTTTATATACATATAAAAATAACCACAAAATCTCGTATGCAGAGGCCTAACAAAGAGTGTACAAACTGGATCTGTGGTAAGGAGCTCTCCTGACACTGAGGATTGCTTATTACAGCACCCATCTGTCTGCACCAATTAATAGCTCATCCATAGGCTCGTTTGCAAAACTTGGGGCTCCTTTCGCAATGGAATCCTTCTCCTTTTGCTTCCTTTCACCTGGAATTGTTTTACTTTTCCCATGGAGGGGCGCTGGGATGGGCCAGGCTGTATATTTTGTTGGGCTTTCCTGTCTCTTGTAAATACATTCTTAATTTTATTTTTGGTCCGGTAATTAATATCTTGAACGTAAAATGGGAAAGTCCTGAAAGGACACGGTGAAATTTTTACTGCTTTTTGCATAGTTAAAAGTTTTGGGGTTTTTTTAAAATTTTGTGGCTTCTTGGGTCTTTGTTTTTGCGTGTTTTCTTCAGCTTGAGGTTGTGGGGGAAGGCAGAGGATGGGTGGATGTGTTCGGATCCTGCTGCTTTGTGTGTCATTAATGTGATTTCTAGGGAGCATTCTTGGAGTTTTTCCCAAGACTCCACATCCTGGCCTGGATTTGTCCGATTTCTGTGGTGCTGGCTTTAACTAGTGTGAGCACAGTTCATCTTAGGTTGCTTCTGGACCTTTTTTGTGAAGGGTTTTCTACGGATCACTGCAATTACACCTCAGTTACAGCGAGCAAAAAAAAATCCCTTGCTCATCCACACTGCAAGGTGACCTCACTCAAACTGGGGAACAAAATCCGCTGGAGTTGGTTTAGGAGAAACAAACAAGCAAACAAAAAAAAAATTGTGAATCCAGAGTTCTGGAAATGACAAAACACTCCAAAGGTTGGGGGTTTCTTTTCGGAATCTGAGGAATTTGAATTTTCTGTTATTAAAATGTTAAACCCAAAGGAATGGATTCCAATGGGATTAAGCACCTTGTCCGACATGGGATCACAGACTGGTTTGGGTTGGAAGGGACCATTTATTTCCAATCTTTCTGCCAGGGAGCTGTACAGAGCTAAGCAGGAGTTGGTTTTATCTGTCTGTAACTTGTGGTGTCCTGGTCAGGAGCTGGGAATGCGCAGAAAGGCTCCAGGGCTGGCCGATGCTGCCTGGCAGATGGGACAGTTCAGCTCTTTCGTTTCTTCCCAGAGCTGCCAAATGGTCCAAAAGTCAGTCTGAGAAATTACATTTCTAAAGTCAGAAGGACACAACTTTTCAAGCTCGTATCAACTTGAAATTGGCCTTGAATCCGGCGTGGTCACGTGGGACATGTGTCAAACACTGTGGCTGCTCTGGATCTGTTCAAGCTCAGTGTGTTGACTCTTCACAGCAGCATTTACTTCAGAGCACCAGCTGAGATTTGAGCTGTGTTGGTTCTACCACTTCAGGTGTGGAGGGAGTTCTCTTTTCTGCCTTTTTTTTTTTTTTTTTTTTTTTGCTCCTCTTTTTGTTTTTCCTGGGTTTGGAGCTTTTCCTATTTCTGTTTTTTCCCTATTTCAGTGCTGCCTCAGCCACGGCTTCCCCACCAGTCTCTGTGAGAGCGAGAAGCAGCCTGTGAAAGCGAGTTGTCAAATGAGCTGAATTTAACATGCTTATCTTTAGCAGCTTGGTCTTTTCTTCCTCTTTGCATGTTTGTTTTTAACCAGCCTGTCTTCAAAAAGCTCCAGCCAAACCCTTTCCCCTCTCGTGATGCTGCAGAGAAGCCCAGAATTGTTTGGGTTGGAAGGAACCTCTCCAGATTATCCCGTCCAACCCACAAACTGCACCAAGGGTTTAAAACCTTCATTTTTCTGGCCGTAAGATGGGCCTGTGTAAATAAAAATGTGCATCACAGCACACGTCTGGTAATTAAATCCTTCCTATCTCTCGCTGTGTTTGCATTGGGGAGAAAGGAAAAACTCTGTTCTCTCAAGATTGGGAATGTGTGCAGGTTTGTGGTTGCTTGCTTTTGGGGATACCGATGGAATATTTGGAGTTTTCTAAATTTCTTGTTACTTTTTAAACACTAATTCACTTGAAAGCAGCTGGTTAGAGACTGGATTTTGGAAATTTTACCTTTGTAAGACGAAATTGTTATTAAAAAGAGGCTTCTTTGTGCTCTGAGGGCTCTGTGAACTTTTCCCACCTCCAATTTCAGAGCTTCTCCCATGGACGAGCCCAATCTGCTGAGTCCCCGTTCTGCTGAGAAAACCCAGATCCAGCCCCAGGGAGTGATTCCTGTTTAAATTGGCTCCACGGGGAGAGTGGAACTGGCAGAGCAACCCTAAAATTCCCCTCTCTGGGAGTGTGAGGAGAAAAGGGGTGGTCAGAGAACATCTTCTGGCTGATTCTCAGCTGCTGGGGTGGTTTCTGGCGGGGAGGATGGAGGAGTGCAATTAAAATGGGTTTGGGACAGCAACAAGAAAAGCAGATTAAAATGCCACATTTGAGCCCAGGTAGCCAAACCTCCTTGGGCAGGCCAGTGGCGAGCTGGGACTTGCGGGGTTGGTGCTGGTGACTGGTTTTGTTTTTGTTTTATAATTATTCCTCAGGAGTTCCGAGGCCGTGCAGAGAACGAGATGCTATCGCTGTGCGTGGAGCTGCTGAGTCACAAACAGCCTGGTTTCAGTGTGGCCAAGTTGAAAGTGTGGGGTTTTCTAAAAATATTCTGTCATAATCAACGTGATCCCCTTGTTTTCACCATTTTTGGGTGGAGTCTCTCTGCTTTTCTTCCATTTAGTTCTTCCATCAAATTCTTCCATTCATTTCCTCCAGGAATTCAAAAGAAAACAGGATTAAAACTTGCAGAAGGACCTTGCAGGAGAAGTTGAAGCAGTTTGTCTGCCAGCAGCAATCCTTAGGAATTGAGAGGTAAAATACTTTCATGGGTTAAAAGGGGTTTTAGTGAGTTCTGTCTGTTTTGTGTTCCAGGTTATCCAGGAAAAGAAGGAAGCCTCTGGAGTGCTGCTGTGTCACCATGGGGTCCGTGGTGTGGGAATGTGGTTGAAATTTTAATACTTCATTCATGCCACAGAAGGCTGAGAGGGGAAAAAAAAAAAAAGGGAAGATTTCTCAAATACCATCTCCTGGACTGAGCTGAGGATGTTGAATACAAAAGCTCTTCCAGCTGGGAGGAACCTCAAGCAAGGCCTGGAAATATCAAAGTGAAAACTGCGGATCCACGAGGAGCTGGAAGATCTTCCTGCCTGGGCTGCGCCCCTGGCCCCATTCCCGGTGTGGAAGGATGGCTTTTGGCTGGATGCTGTGTTCCCTGTGGATTTTGGATGTCTGGGTGGCCCCCACGGGAGGGCACAGCCTGTTCTCCTGCGAGCCCATCATCCTGAGGATGTGCCAGGATCTGCCTTACAACACCACCTTCATGCCCAACCTCCTGAACCACTATGACCAGCAAACAGCAGCTCTGGCAATGGAGGTAAAACGATTTTTTTTCCATAAATAAGTATAAATATTTTTAAAATATACATACATATAAAAAATATATATAGTATGAATAGATATAAAAATGTTTGGTCTTCAGTTCACCAGTAATTGACAAGAGAATCCAACCAAAAAAAACCACCAACAAACCAAGGTAATGAATAATTCAAATACAACCCCAAATGCCATATTCTAAATAGTTGAACTATTCCATGACTGCAGATCCTGCCTAGTTGGATATCACTGAGTGGGAAATACTCTGGATGTGCTTGTTAGTTTAAATATCTGAAGTCTGGTTTATACAAGAATTTTTCAGTGTATTTTCCATCTCACCCAAGGAGTTTCCTTACTTGGAGTTCTGAGATATGACTAAAATGAGTGGAAATGCAGAATATTAATCAAGTCTTGCTCTCAACCTGTTCAAAATTCCGTGAGGGATTTGTGCAGATTTGGTTTATTTGTATTTTTTAAAGTGTTTGGGAACCCTTTGTGGGTAAATCTGTGGTGCTGTAGACTGAGAAATGAAAGAATAATCCTGTGTTTCCTTCTTGGAATGCTCTTCCTGACAGTACAGAAACTGAATTTCATTGTTCTTGTTAAGTGATACAAAGCCTTGGCTTTGTGTGGCCTTTCCATGGAAGAGTTTGGAATTGGATGTGGTGGATTTCTTTAAAATTGAGCTTCTTGCCCTTCAATTTGCTGTTTGAAGGAACTCTGGACTTGGATTGCAATGGCTCCTTTGGATGGCTCTGGAGATTCCCGTTACCCTGAACACGGAGCAAAAGGAGTGAATTTTGTTATAGAATTGGTTCTGGCAAGTTCTGAGGCCCTGGCACAGAATTCCCGGAGAAGCTGGGGCTGCCCCTGGATCCCTGGCAGTGTCCAAAGCCAGGCTGGAGCAACCTGGGACAGTGGGAGATGTCAGGGTTGGAATGGGATGAGCTTCAGGATCCCTTCCCACCCTGGGATGAGCTTTAGGATCCCTTCCCACCCAGACCATCCTGGGATTTAACGACTTTATTTATTCATTCATTCTCCAACCTATTTTACACCAGTTTCCAGCTGGTTTCCTTCAATCCCCTTTTGGGTTGTGCTGCAGGTAAACCCCCTGGAGATCTTGGAAGCCTCCTTTTTATCCCCGAGGCTTCTCCTCTCCAGGTGGAAGCGTTCCAGCTCTCTCCCTGCAGTGTCCTTCTCCAAGTCTTGGCCTTCCCTCCTGCATTTTTTTGCTGCTTCGTTCCTGGGATAATTTGAATTCCCTTCCCCTGTCCCTTTTGTTTTCCAGCCTTGTCCTGGTCGGTGGCACTTCACCCGGGCCGTGGGCACCATTTATGGTTAAAACCCCACTTTTCACTGATCGTGGCCAGCGCTGTGCCCATTTTCCAGACTTTCTGCTGCACGTCAAACCCGTGCTTTCAGAGAACTGTCAGAAACATAATTTCTACTCCAGACCCGTTTCTGGCCGCCGCTGGAAGCGGAGCAGTAATTCCGTGGACCAGAACAACGGGTGCAATTATCCCAATTTTTGTGAAGCAGCTTTCTGCCTCCGAGGGGGGAACTGGGGAGGGGGTGAGCGCTGCTCCTCTGCCCTCTGAGGTGCGAAACGCGAGTTAAAAGCAGGAATTACCTGGCGTGAAACGCTGCAATTCACACCGAAGCCATTCTTAGGCTTAGCACGGGGCGCGTTGGTGGCGTGGGTGTGTTTAACACTCCCTTTTGCCAATAAAATCAGCATTTAAGGCGGCAGTTTCAGCCTGGGGATGGATTATGGGCTGCTTCTGAGGAAGGGTGAAAAGGCTTTATCAAGCTTCAAATTCTCCCACTGCAGGGTTTTGAGCAGCAGCAACAAAAAAAAAAAAAAGACTGAAAATCCACAGCTTTTCATCAATATATTCCCATTCCTTGCATTAACTCAGATTGCACTTTAATATACGCTTAGGGAGAGGGAAGTTTTTATTGTTTGGCTTTTTAGGCATTATTTAGTGGCTCCATTACGGAGCACTCAAATGCTGGGCTGATCGAAGTCTGTTGAATGTTGCATTGTGGTATTTTCTGGGAACGTCTCTGGTCTCCAAGCCCCCTCCCTGGCTGCTGTGAACGTAAAATAATGTAGCAGCAGAATCGGGGTGATTCATTTGGTGTGCTGCAGGGAAGGCCTTGTCATTCTCACAGTTTTCCACTTTTTCACAGCAGTTCCTGATTAAAAAAAAAAACCCAAGAAGAGTTCATCTTATTTGTGCTGGAAGGGCACAATACAACGAGGAGTGGAGGTGAAGCAAAAATGAGAATTATTGTAGCTGTTGTCTTGCCATCAATAAATTCAATGTACTTCTCTTCCCATACTGCTGGTTGCTTAAAAACTTATTTATTATTTCTTGAAAGCTTGGAAAAATCAGTTAAGTTGCCTTTTTGAGACTTAAGGCTGGTGTAATTCCTTCATAATTGTAATAAAGTCACATCATCAGGTTAGAGAATCAATAAAATCGGGGAATCCCAGAATGGTTTGGGTGGGAAGGGACCTTAAAACTCATCCAGTTTCAACCTGGACACCTTCCACTATCCCAGGTTGCTCCAAGCCCCATCCAGCCTCGTCTTGGACACTTCCAGGGATCCAGGGGCAGCCACAGCTTCTCTGGGAATTCTCTTCCAAGGCCTCACCACCTTCACAGGGAGTTACTTTTCCTCAGCATCCCATCCAAATCTCCCTTCTTTCGGCCTTGATTAAATAAAGGCAAATAGAATATTCCATCGAGGTCCCTGCTGGAATCAGCTCCCAGTCCTTGATTTACTCCTGGGAGAGATAATTCCTTATAAGCTTTGTGCTGTGCTGCAGCCACGAGGCTGCTTTAATCTGGGAACACTGAAGGGGGGAAGGGTGCTGCCTCCAGGAGCGTTATTTTATTCCCAAATATCCCTGAAGGATCTTGGTCCTTTCGGCAGAGGACGAGCACCGATCCAAGCTGGCTCTGGCAGGGACTGAAATGAGAATTATTTTGCCTCTGCTGTTGTAAAAGCAGCAATAAAGGGGTGCTGGCACCCCAGCTCTGACAGAGCACGGAGCCACGAGCTGCTGGTGTCCAGGGCAGGAACTTCCCAGCTCCTGTGGCCGGGATGAGCTGTCCAGGCCGGAGCAGAGCCGGGAGCTGTCCAGGGCTTCTCGCATCCCGACTCCGGAGGGTCCCTGCGGAGCTGTCACATCCAGCGTGCTGTGAGGCGTTGGTGAGGTTTTCTATGACCTGCTGGCAGGCTGCTTTTTGGCAATACCCATCAGGAATCGCTGGTTTCAGCAGTGCTGGTAGAACTTCCCTCCCAGACATTCCCGAGGATGCTGCTGCGGCGTCGGGATGGCGCTGCTCCCCCGGCTCCGCATGTTACATAAATCCATAAATCCTGGGCTGATGGAGAAGTCAAATTACCCCTCTCCCCCCTTGGGGACCTGACCTTGTTTACCCGTCTCTTTGGATTATTATTGCTCCAAAGAATTATCTTCTGTCCCTTTTCCACTTAATATTCCTCCGGCCTTGAAGGATTTGCTGACGTGTGAGCGTAGCCAGCGGTGGGGGTTTATCTGTCTTAATTCAGGTTTTGTAGGCAAACATTTTGATCAGAAAACGTGGAAGTTTGGGGCCTGTTGGAGCCCGTGGCCACTCGCTGACAGCTTTTGTCACTGCTGAGGAGAAGCAGTTTAATTTGATGATTGCCAGGCTTTTGGAATTAAATAAGCTCCCAGCGCTTCTTTCTCTTCACCCTGATTTTTATGGGACCCCACAAATGATGGTGGGGATCAAAGAGGCTTTAAAGGACAGGAGCCAGACATGGCTGAGGGCTGAGTGGGTCCCTCTGAGTTGTCTTTTGGGATTATACTGGAGGTCAAAGACCCTAAAAAGGAGACGACGCAGTCACCATATGGCCAGGGAGACAACGTGCTCTTCCTTTGCACTCCATTCCCATTTTCCTGACCCAAAAAGAGAAGCAGTAGGAACTGAGGGATGCAGCTGGGTTGGCCAGGACATGGAAAAGGGGGAAGTGGAGAAATTGTGTTGTCCTGCAGTTGTTCTGGGGTTTGCAGTGTGAGGGAAGAAGCTGGAAGGGCAGAGGAGTGATGTCCCCTCGTGTGCTCCTGCTCCATCAGCATCCCAGGGCTCACCAGGGAATCAGGGCACTGATACAAACAGACACCCCAGTCATGGATTTTTGGAATATTTAGAAGCAGAGCCAGTTAATTCGCCACAGAACATCCAACCACAGATGTGAGGACATCTGATTTTTCATACCCTGTTTCAAATTTAGCTGTTTCTTGCCTGTTTTGGTGCTCACAGAGGACAATTCCACGGACCTCACACGCTGCAAGGTCTGCATGTCCTTGCCAGCCCTGTTTTTGTCACCTTTGGAGTCTTAGTTCATTTTTTTCATCTTCTTTTTGAAGTGGGGGAGAACCAGAGTGTGCTTAAAATGGCGCCAACAGAAGGCATAGCTGTATTTATTCCCAGCCCAGTGCCAACATCTGGGATCAGAGGGATTTTTCCAGCAGAGGTAGGTCAGGTATTAAGTGGCTCATTTAGTGGTGTTTCCTTGCTAATAATCACCAAGGATGGGCAGAATGTGGAGTGGAAAATCCTTAACTTCTTACCCCCTTAATTCCACCTTTATTCCTTTTCTACTTCTGCCTTCCCTGTGCTTTATATCCCAAATTTCACACTTCTCCTTGGCTTTCTGTATTCCTCAGTTCTGCCTCCCAACCTCCTGGAAGCACAGGCACATAAAGCTAATGGAGAAGGGGGTTTTAATCAGGCTGCTGTTGTGTAAGCAGCCTGATCTTAGGCACTAATTTGCAGCAAGGATTAATTTTCTCGTTAGTGTGTGCGATTATGATCCCTGCAGAACAATGGAGCCGGGCAGGATCACAGGGAAGCGAGCGGTGCTCCAGCTGATTAAAGCCTTCTCTTTCATTAATTTTATATTCTCTTATCCCCAGCTGGAATTTTTACCTTAGATACAGCCACGTAAAGCTTTTAAATTTGTTTCATTGTCAAAGCAAAGCTGGGCTCGCAGAGATGATTCCGCGGCGTGCGGGCAGGGCCAAGGAATTCCTCATCGTGTCCTTGGGAATTCCTGCTTGAGGAATACCTGGGGCTTGTCTGTTCGAAATGCAGCAGCAGCCTCTGGTTCAGGCTTGATCTGCAAAGGGCACCAGTGTTATGCAAAGGTGAAATCCTTAGTGGGAAAGAGCAATCTGGGAAGAGCCAGGGCTGCTACATCCCCAAGCAGCTTTCGTACAGAAATGAGCATGATCCAACAATTCTGTAAAATGAGGTTTCTGAGGGAGCAGTTCAGCCTTGGCTGGGCTCGTGCTGGAGCCATGCATTGGATCCTTTTCGCAGGAAGATCGGAGATAATCTGAGGGAATGTTGCAAGTTCCGTGGATAGTGCCTGATTTCGATGGTTTGGACAGGAAGAGCAGCCGCGGGAGGTGATAATCTGCACTCAGATGAAACGCAGAGCTCCGCGTTTCATGGACCTGCGCTGAGGTTGGTGGAGGCCTAAGGAAGAAAGGGAAGGAGGCTGGGAATCTTGGGAAGCAGTTAATCCAGACAAAACGACATCCAGGAATAGGTGCAGAGAAGATGGAATTTTCGGCTGCTGCTGTGTGCAGTGGTTTGTGTTTGGGGGATGTGGTGACTCTCAAAGTTGGCAGGACACGGGGAATGGCTTCCCGCTGCCAGGGGGCAGAGTTGAGTGGGATACTGGGAAGGAATTCCTCCTCGTGAGGGTGGGAAGGGGCTGGGATAGGATTCCCAGAGAATTTGTGGCTGCCCCTGGATCCCTGGGAGTGTCCAAGGCCAGGCTGGACAGGGCTTGGAGCACCCTTGGTGGGAGCTGTCCCTGCCCGTGGCATTTCCAGGTGGGATGGATCCTTCCTTAATTGTTCCACATCACGTGGAGCAGTCTCTGAGTTGTTCCTTCCCACCCCTGCACTCCAAGAAACCAGAGAAAGGCACCTGAGGGCTGAGCTTTACTGAAAGAACGAGCACTAAGAAGAGATTTTCCTTCCAAAATGAACACAAAGCACACGAGGGTTCAAACTCCTGCCTGGGGATCACCAGTGCCCAAATATTAAAGCAAAATCACAGGCGTGAGAAACACTGAATTTTTTCTCTGCCTAACACATCTTCGCCAGAGAATAATTTAAGAATTATTGATTTTCAGTCTTGGATGTTTGTTAATGAGAGCAAGGTGCCACGTGAGCGTTTTTAGAATGCTGACTACGGCAGTGAGAGGAAAAACGAAGAGAATGAAAGGGTTGGGGGTTTTGTGAAATTGATAAACCAGCGCTTGCACGCTGGGGATGAACTCTGCCACCACGTTTGTATTTGCCTGGATCAAAGATTAATTCTGAACGACGATTCGAGTGGAAATAGGAAGGGGAAGTTTAGCCTTAATGGCTTAGTGCAAACATGGAGGGCGGCGGGGGGGGGGAGGAAAAACATTACTTTTACAATAAAGATACAGTTGAAAGTAAATGCTGCACGTCTTAATCAAGATGTATTCACAGGGGGATGTTTTCGGGGTCAGGGAGGCAGATGGCTCTGCAGCGTGCCTCGTTCTGCAGCAGCTGGTGCAGCCTTAAGGAGGAATTATCAGCAAAGGTGGAACGCACGCGGGTTTATTCCGAAGAGTTGAATACAAAGTACTGCGCAGCCAGTTGTCGCTCTGCAAGTGCAAATTCAGGTGCCAGGGAACGTTGTGCTGCTGGAGCATCTGGGGAATATTTGTTTTACCTTTTGCCACTCCCTCACCCACCACAAGGTCACAGATATTTGGGGTTTTTTGCTCAAAAGCCCCAGAGATGGGTCCTTCCCATCTTTGTGAGGGCTTTGTGTAAAAAACAGGCAGTGATGTAAATAATGTTTGGCTGCTTAAAAGCGGGCTGGCTTGGCTGGGATGTGCTTTTTGTTTTGCTGCTGCTTGGAAATTGGCTTTCCCCTGCTTTTTGTGGTGTGGGATGGTCATTCCAGTTACAGGGTAGATGGATCCAGAGGGGAAATCACCCCAGAGTGAGAAGACGAGGAATAAATCTGGAGTAACTTCGCCACCGAGGAGCAGTTGTCAGAAATATTTGTCTCGCTGGCATGGCTGCAGTTTCCTTCTTTGATTTCGGAGGCACTGGTGAGTTTAGAGGAAGTTCAGGTGGCTTTTATGGGTTTGAGGCACCTTCCACTGTCCCAGGTTGTTCCAAGCCTCGTCCAGCCTGGCCTTGGACACTCCCAGGGATCCAGGGGCAGCCACAGCTCCTCTGGGAGTTCCAGCCCAGCCCCTCCCCACCCTCTCAGCCAGGAATTCCTTTCCAATATCCCATCCATCCCTGCCCTCTGGCAATGGGAAGCCATTCCCTGTGTCCTGTCCCTCCATGCCTTGTCTCAAGTCCCCCTCCAGCTCTCCTGGAGCCCCTTTAGGCCCTGGAAGGGGTTCTGAGGTCTTCCTGGATCCTTCCCTTCTCCAGGTGAACACCCCCAGCTCTCCCAGCCTGGGGGCTCCAGCCCTCGGAGCAGCTCTGTGGCCTCCTCTGGCTTTGCTCCAACAATTCCATGTGCTCCTTATGCTGGGAGCACCAGCACCGTGCTCAGTACAGGGAAATACTTGTGTTATTCTTCAGATTTATCCATTTTCTCCCTGGACTCCTCACGTTCAAAAGCACATCCACGCAAATCACTGGCAGTTACATGAGCTGAGCGTGCTGTGAAGCATTTGCTGTTGTTTCTTCGGTCCGTTTTGGATTTTTTTTTTTTTAATCTTCAATAAACCACCTGCTGGTTTTACATTCCCTGCTTTTTGTGCCAAAGACACAGCGAGCGAGTTTTCCTCTCGGTATCATCAGCGATTTTACAGGGCTCGTCCTCCTGCTGGCTCTTTTACAAGCTGCAATCATCAGAAGGTGCCACGTTTATATTTTTATGGAGCAGCTATTCCTGGTTTTATGGAGTAGATGGATGTGCTGCAGCGCTGACAGAAGCCGTGTGACTCTGCTGTGTCACGTCACTCCTGTGGGGACAGCCACAGCCAGACCCTTCCGTATCCTGCGGAACCGTCCGGCTCAGCCGGCCCTGCGTGTCGGGAGCTGCAGCTCCGTCCTCCTGACCCTCTGCTGCTTCCATTTCTCCATAAGGCCTTGATAAAACACCTCCGGAGCCCTTCAGTCGAGGGGATTTTTCAGGAGAACGTTAAATTCTCCTGTTGGGTTTGGGAATCGCTTCTTCCCAGTTTCTCTGCGGTCTCCTATAAATCAATTCAGTGGAATTAGGTGGGTGCAGAACCAGCACGAAGTCGGATGCTCAGTCCTTCAGGGTTTATTTAATTTTGTCTTGTTTGTAAGACTCTCTGGACCCACTTTCAGGACCCACTGGAGGTCCTGGCCTTGTGTTTTCAGCAACACCGTTCCCATTTTCCTCCCATCTCGCGATTTTGGCCGGGATCCCCCCCTGGCTCCTCCTGTGTCCCGAGGAGTTGTTCCTATGGCTACCCCCCGCTTGTGGGGGGACAAAGGTTGGCATGTTGGTCCTCCCGAGCCAAATTCTGCCCTTTGACTCCCACCCCTTTTCACACCCCTCGCTAAGCTTGGCCTCTTGCTCCATCCGAGGCTTGTCAGCCGGGGGGTTCCCATGGAAACAGGGAAGGAAATTTGAAAAGAGAAGCACAAAGGGCTGCTTAATTTGAATTTGAACAAGGGAGGAAGGCTCCTTGTAGTTCATCTTTGTGTGGCGTGGAAGCCCGAAATTTATCTTCTGAAAGTTGCTTTCAATTTGTAAACTCGTTCATATTCCCTGTTTCTTGATTTATAGGACAAAAGTTGTCATGTCTGTGGCGCTGAGCGAGGAGAAACATCTTTCTTTATAAATTCAGGGAGACAGCTCTGGGCAGCCGCTCGTTTTCTTCTCCCCCCTCACAGCTCCGAAAGCATCGCTCATGTTTTTAACATTTCTCCCTGAAAACTCACATGTATTACATATTTTCCCCTTCGTAAGGACTCAATCATATTGTCAATTATCCGACATCGCTGCATCCTTGTCTTTGTGGGGGAGTGGGTGAATGATGTGTCCTTGAGAATCAGCAGAGACTGAATCCCGGCTCCTGAGAATTCCTTTTCCCTCCTTATTGTGCATTTTAACCCTCACGGTGCAGGTGCAACACGGAAATGTAACTGCAGAGGATAATGTGGTTACAAAGTTTGACCTTGGATTTCAGCTTTGCTGCTTGTTGTCAATAATAAAGGAAAAAAAAAACAAACCAAAGGCAAGGAAACAAAAATATCGTGGGATGGTGGCATTTTACCTGCATGTTTTACAAATGTGTCAGATTGTAAAGTTTGATGTGAATTTGTTAAAGGACAGGGAAGTTACTTTGCCTCCAAGTTTTCCCTCTGTGGCTTTTCGAATGACAGATGATCCAATTCTTCCAGAAAAGGTCTTTACCTCACGTCGGAGAAATACCATTTAAAAGGAGTTATTTGGGACTCTGTCCTCCAAATCTCGTGGCTAAAACACCGACCCTGCTGAGCCCTCAGTTTTTCTTTCCCCTCCCTTTGGAAATCATCCCTGTTGCTGACAATAACCTTCATTAAGTGGTATCACAAAAAAGGCAGCGTAATTCTCCAGATCCATCGGCCGCTTTTTTCCCCTGGCACCACGGGAGGCAGTTGCTTTTGTCTGGGAATTGCAAACTTCCAGGCTTTTAAAATTTAGCCTTTGCTTCCCCTCCCACTTTGTAGTGGCAGCCTTGAAGATTCCAGGGTCACGGAGGGGGCTCGGGGGAGTCGGAGCCAGGACTGGCAGGGATCTGTGGCCTGTGGATGTCCTGATCCCGCTGTATCCATCAGAAAAGAGCCGGTGGGATGGATTAAAGGACACATTTTTGATCTCTGGCTGTCAGTGCTCATCCTTGAGTTGGGAAGCAGTGGGAGCCGGGAGCGAGGGAAGAGCTGAGCTCGTTAACGAATGCACGGACACTCCTTCCCACTCTGCCAGCCCCATCCTGCTGCTTCCAGCTCTTTTTGCCTTCCCTACCCCACAGCCCCACTCCTGCTCTTCCCTCAGCTGCATTTTCCAGCCTTTTGGACACTTTTATAGACACATAAAAGGGGATTTTTGCAGCGTTGGGCAATTACTCAGTGGGAAAACGCTCTCACCCCTCTTGCCTCTCGCAGCCCCCTCAAGGAATTCAGTGAAGTCTTTCCTCCTTTCATAGTCTGATCCCACTGATTCCATTCCGTGTCCATTCCAAACTCCCCTGCAGGACATTCCATCCCCATCCTGACATTTCTAGGAGTGGCATTCACTGTTCAAGAAGGTTTTGGAGGGGTTCTTCCACAGCATCCACAGATGTTTGCTTCTCTTTATTCCGTTTAACTGGGAAAGGGTTTGGAATCATCACCCTGGGCAGGGGCCTCGTGTGGAGCAGTTGCATCATCTTTTTGTGTTCCCTCTCTCTTATTAATCCAGTTATTGTTTGGCCTTGTGAGCATTCCAGACATGTGGGAGCAATTTTCCCCAAAAACTCCGTCTGTGGTACAGAGGAGAGCTGGGAACGAACTCCTGGCCTCAACAGGGAGAAAAATCCCGGACTTTTGAGGGCAAAATATTCTTTAATCTACTTTGAGAGCAGCAAAAACCCTTTTAGGGTGCCGCAGAAACAAACAAGTGGAGGCACTGTGGGAATTCCTGTCAAATATTTATCTGGTGAATTATTAACTGGAAAAATCGAGTCAGTGGCTCGGGTTTGTCCTCAGTTTGATGGTTTGGGTGAGGATTTCAGGACTGGTCGTTCAGAGGTGGATAACAGCTGTCTGGCCAGTGGAAAAGAGGGATACAATTGCAATTATTTTTAATTCTTTTCCCCCTGTAGCATTCAGCTGTGACCTCATTAACTTGGCGCTGAATAGAAGGGAGAGTATTGCCCTGATGAATCTTAAATTTTAATTTACAGCTGCTGCGTTCACACATGGGTTTTTTTTAGAAATGGTTAGTGGTTTAAAAATGGTTAAAAATTGAAGTCACCAGCTAATTATCTTAATTCCTCTATTTAGAAGCATAAATTAATTTTAATTTAATCCACTGGAGTAAATTGAGGTATTCTCAGTCTTAACTTTCCTGTTCTATATTAATTTCTGATGAATAGAGAGGCCTGTTGGGTTGCCCTCTTGTAATTCCTTGATTGGGTGAAAGAAATTTATATTGGGATGGACAATTTCTTTGAAAAATTGAAAAAAAAAATCCCAATAAATTCAGGCAGTTTTTGTTCAGAACCTACAGACTCACTGGAGAATTGTAATCATAAAAGAAAGGACAATCTCTTTCCAAAGACTGACGTTTTCCCCCAAACCCACTTCATTTCCTCGTTGTTTGTGTCCAGCTGTGCAGGTGGCACGTGGGAAGAATTCCATGGCTAATACCAAAATAGGGGAAGTCGTTCCTGAGATTCAGCTAAAGCTCACCTTGGATTTTTGTAGTGGCTTTGTCGACTCGCTCACAGCACAGGGTGATTTTGTGTGGAGCCCCAGGGAACCCTGAGAGAAGCACTCTTGATTTTTCACCCCAACTTTCGGGTAAATGTACAGGTTTTCCTGAGGAAAATCTGGTTTATGTCATAATCTGGCCGCATCTTCATGTGAAGAGTGTTAAGTGCTGCAGCTTTACTTTTCTTCTGTTGGAAGTTGGCTGAAATATTTCCAAGCCCTCAGAATCCTCACAAACAAAATGGTCTGGAGTTGTAAATTGCAAAATGCCTCTTCCTGGGGAGTGGGAGAGCAGAGAAACAGTCACAGCTGTGGTGGAGTACATGTGGAATTAAATGGGAGGTGCTGCTGAGCTGAGATTTGGAGGTGCTGCAGCTTGGTTCGGGTGCATCCTACACCAGTAAATGCAGAGATACAAGGAAGGAATTCTTCCCTCTGAGGGGCTGGGATGGAATTCCCAGGGAAGCTGTGGCTGCCCCATCCCTGGAAGTGTCCAAGGCCGGGCTGGATGGGGCTTGGAGCAGCCTGGGACAGTGGAAGGTGTCGGGGTTGGAGCTGGATGAGCTTTGAGGTCGCTTCCCACCCAAACCATTCCATGGTTCTGTGATTCCGTATCTCAGGGGACAGCAGGGCTGTGGAGCTTGCAGAGAGCAGACCAGGAAAACCATCCTGCATTATTTATGCCCGTGGAACACAGCCTGCTGATTTTTGAATTACTTCCACCAAAAGACAGCTCAGTGTCCTGGACTGACAGTGCAGCCTGCCTGGAAAGCAAACACGAGGGAAAAAGAATAGAATATCTTTATTAGAAGTATTCTAAACAATACATTTTGATGATTGCTCTGTGAAATAGCCTTAATTTTGAGGCCCAAAGATGTAAGTCTTCTCTCCCATCCGAGTGCAGACAGCGTGTGTGTGTGGTTTTGCTGGGCTATGGATTGAACAGATGGTCTGCAATGTTAGATTAAGACACAGCTGTTAAAATATCAGCATTCGTGTGTCAGACACGTTCTGTCTGCTATCCAGGATGGTTCTTACAACGTTAATCCAGCAGATTGTGTTCTTACTTCAGTTTGCATCGTGTTATTTATGAGGATGGTTGTGGTGGCTCAGTGTTGAGCTCTGCTCCTTCCCAAGACCAAAAACCCTGACTTTTCCATGGAGATGCATCCCTGTATCCCCTGAGTACTTTTGGGGTTTAATTTGGGCAGTAACTGTGGGGCAGAGACTTTGTGGATGCCACAGGATCTTTTCTTGAAGGATTTAGGTGAGATTTGTTTTCGTAGGAGCAAAATTCAATCATTTAACCTCTTCCCAAGGAGATGCTGGTCCTGATTGTAACCAGGGAAGACACGAGAGCTGTTGGATGGTGATTCCTTCTTGGAGAACATCTCCAACATTCCCAGCTCAGGCAGGAGGGGATTTATTCGCCGTTGTTTTCCCGTGGATGGAACCAGGTGTTCTGGCTGGTGGGAGAATCCTGTGAGAGGATTCCGACAGCAGACTGGCTGCCAGGGGAGCAGCAGACAAAGCTTCCTGAATTCTTTCAGCGTGGATGGATTGTCTCCTGCAGCCTTTCTGGCTGCCAGAAGTTCTGCTCCTGGATTTCCCAGCCTCCTGCCCCTCCTGGCTGCCAAAAGTTCTGCTCTAACAGCCTCGTGCCTCTTCTCTGCCGTGGCAAGAAGGGTTTGTCTGCTGTGCTGTGGGGCTGATGCTCTAAAACTCACTTTAATTTACCTTAAACCCGGGTCAGAGTGGCAGAGGAAGAGGATAAATAAACTTCTGCCCCTTGTGAGACTGCCCCTGAAGTGCCTTAGGTGACAACTGCGATTTGTCCTCATTTTGTGACCATTTGGTGACAGCAAAGCTGACATTTAAGGCAGTCAGAACACTGCAGGTCCCCCTGGTTGATCTCCCAACCTGGGCTTGAATGCCAAAATTCAGCAAATAGAAGCCTTCTGCCATCCTCATCCCAGTGGAAAACACAGAGATCCAATAGGCTGCACTGGCTTGTAATATTAAACATTCTAGATATCCTGCTGCATCAGCTGGGTGAAAAACCACAGCGAAGTCACACATGAAGTAGTAGAAGTCATCAAGCCTTGGGGAAAAAAAAGTGGTGATCAAAAACCCTCCAGTGGGAGGGTTCAGCGTTTCTTATGGAATTTCTTATGTTTGGAAATCCAGCTTGTCTGGTTTTGTTCTGCAGGGTGTTAATGTTGCGTATTCTGTGGCAGGCGCTGCCATCCTGTATATTTACAGCTCTAAAAAATCAAAAGGGGAGGCAAATCCAAATGGTGACTTCGAATTTTGGCTGTGTCCTTATCTGTATTTTCCATCCTATTTGTGATTTATAGAAATCCCCTTTTTTTTGAGCACTGAAGAATCTGATCTGGGTGCAAATCCCATCATGTGCTCTCCGGCCAGTGTCAAATCCTCTGACAAACCCCACCAAATGCTTTTCCTCCTTTGCTCGGATTTTTGAGCAGTGGATTGTCATGCTCCTCTCTCCTGGTTTTTTCCAAGGAGACCTCCCTGGAGCTGGCAGGAATTGTGTGATCCTGCTGTGTGGATCAGGGAAGGAGAAGGAGAAGGAGATAGAGAAGAAAAAGGAGAAGGAGACAGAGAAGAAGGAGACGGAGAAGGAGATGGAGAAGGAGAAAGAAAAGGAGAAGGAGAAGGAGAAGAGAAGGAGAAGGAGACAGAAGGAGAAGGAGACAGAAAAGGAGAAGAGAAGGAGAAGGAGACAGAGAAGGAGAAGAGAAGGAGAAGGAGAAGGGAAGGAGAAGGTTGGTGTTGCTCCACTTCTCAGCACAGGTCTCCTTGCCCTTCCCACGGTGACAGCAGCACCAGAGCATTTCCCAGCGGGCCTGGAAGCAGTGATCACTCTCCCACTTGGAATGTCATCTTTGCAGGAGATGGAAATGTGTCATTTCCTTGAAAAATAGGATTTTGACGAGATTTACAGCTCCTGCCCCAGAGTCTCTTCCTTGCCCAGGCAAAGTGTCTTTATTTAACAGTATCAAAAATACAATCCAGAGGATGGTGGATGTATTTCCCTGGTAATATCCCTCTGGAATTCTCCCAAGCCCATCACAGCAGGCATATGGAGAGGAAGGAGGAAGCCCAAACCCTCTCAGCTGCCACCAACCCAACGCTCCCTGCAAATGGAAATGGTTACCAGGACCACCCATCTTCATTCCCCCATTCCCAAAACACGAATCCCACATCCAGGAAAAGCTGACAGATGGATGCCGTCTTCCAGAGGAACTTTGGAATTTAAAATGCAGCAGGAGACCTCTTTAAAGAACTCGAGCAGATGGCTTTGCTTTTAGTCCTATAGGCAGAGATTAATGTCATTCCCTGTATTTTAACTACTTCCATCTTTATCCTCCTTTTTTTCTTCCCGCAGAAATTAACCTTGGCTGTCTGTTTGGAGACAGAAAGCTTGGGATGGTTTTTCATGATTGCTGCCCTCTCTGAGTAAGGCAGGTAAAATAATTGGCCTTGGGTTTAAAGTGAATAACAAAGTGAGTGCCTCGTCCAACCTATAGCATGAGAAAAATATCATTTAAACCCACAGTAATTGCTTGTCTTTTTATATTGTTGGAGTTACTTAAATAACTGTTTAAATGCAGGCATTTATTTTTAGTGCTAAGGTAAAAACAATCTGGTTCTTTTTTTTTCCCCTTCCCAGCCCCTAAAGCAGTGCAGTGTCAGTCTAATCCTCACTGCTACCAGGATTTTTCCAGCTGCCATCAAATTATGAGGTGTGGGATATTGAAAGGCTGTGGGTCACGGGGTTCATAGGGATAATTGGGAATCACTTTATTCCATGCTGGAGGGGAAAAGCTCAACAGGCAGCCAGAGCCGTGCCCCGCTTGGCTTTTCGTACGTGTGTAGCACTGTGAAAAACCAGAAATAATTCCAAAAATAAAAGTACACCTCAGTTTCTCGACAGGGAAGTTGTTGGTGAGGTGAGCGGGGATGTGCTTTGTGCCGGGAATTCTCACTGGGCGTGTCTTGGCACCGTGCGCTCAGAGCAGGCTGGGGCAAAGTCACCTTTTGCCTTTAGAAAGCAGAATGAAGGGTCTGCAGCAACCGGAGTCGCACGAAGTTGGGTGAACTGCGTTGATTCCAGAAGAAACAAACTCACTCCTGCACACCTGGCTGTGCTCGTGGTGCTCTCTGCCACCTTCAATTTCACGGCACGATCCAGCTCGAGCCAAACTGGGTGGGAAAAGGTGGAAATGGCTCTGGTCTTCTGCCAAGTTCGGGCCCCAAATCCCTGCTTTTTGCTCTGCTGTGGCCGGGTGAGCATTCCCTGATTTTCTTCAGGAAGCAGCAGCCGGGTTGAGGCAGGACCCTGTTTGATCCCAGCAGCTCTTCAGCTCAGGTGTGAACCTGGAGCAAACGTCTCCAGGTGGAGTGTGAGCGCCAGGAGCGTGGGCTGCAGGATCCAGTGAATCCAGAGGGGTTCACAGGAGTCAGGGGCGATGGAAAATAAGATTTTCAGTCTCAAGGAAACCAATTCTGCTCGTGACAGCCGTCAGAAGCAAGGGGCCAGATGTGCTCAGTGGAAGCAGGAGCTGTCTGCAGAGCTAAATCCAAAGCAGCTCCAGTTCTCCAGGGAAGGCAGCCTGGAGGGCATTAGTGCCCGTGCCCTTTGAGACACAATTCCCGGTTTCTTCCATCAAAGAGCGGGAGATGCAGGACAAAGAGCAGCTCGTGTGGCTGCTCTGAGCCAGGATGTGCCCTGAGGCAGCTGCTTCCACCCGGGAATTGCAGCAGCAATTGAGAGTCATAGCATCACTCTCTTCCCAGGAGCCTGAGGGGAGAAAAGTTCCCTCCTTCCCTCTCGGGATTTATGAGGATGCTTCCTGTTTAGTTCTCTGTTCAAAGAATGGAATATAAAACCAAACAGAGTAGGGAAAGATCAGCCGAGTAATTTGGTTTAAATCGTGCAAAGTCACTTCCCAAAACCAGCCAGTTGAATGTCTGTGTAAATATTTTTTAATTGAAATATTTATTTTATTTACCTGATAAGAAAATAATTGGGTTTATTATCTCTCAGTATTACGAGGTCTGAAATCAGATCTCGGTTCCATGGTGTATTTATAATTTGAGTTACTTCTCTTGTTTGTAACCAAAAATGAGGACTTGTTAAAAAAATTATTTGGAGTGAGGGAAAATCTACACATTCCAGCTCTCCTTTGGCTTTCATCCCTTGGGGAATGAAAGCTGGGGGTTGGAAGGAGATGATCTTTAAGGTCCCTTCCAACCCAAACCATTCTGCGATTCCATGACCCCCTCCTGAAAACAAACCCGAGGCCAGCAGGAAATTTCTAATCTCTGCTAAAGCACGGCCATCTAAGCTCTTGATGGAAATAGCGGGGAAGGAAGGAGCTGGGGAAGAGGGAGAAGAAAGAGCTGGGTGAGGTTGTGCTGCTCTGAGGGAAGCAGGGACACAGGGCTGGGACACAGCACCTGGGTGGCAAAGCCAAGGACAGGAAGAGTTTATCTCTTCCTAAACATTTATCTCTTCCTTTCTTGGATTTCCTGGGACTTGGCCTGAATGACTGAAATCAGTTTGGCTGCCACACCTCCTCTTGCCCTCGTCCTCTTCCTTTTTCCTCCTGGAGTTGTTCACCAGGCGTTTTTCAAAAGCGCATCCCATTTAACAGAGGGCCTTTTGTTCGGCACCGGCGGAGTCATAACTTGCTCTGCGTCCTTGGGCAAGAGCATAAAAAGAGTCTTTTAATCTCCCCGGGTTTATTTTTAATAGGGAACAACATAATCAGTAGGTGGAGGTGACTTTTCATCTTTGGAGCTGCGAGGACAGACAATTTGGGGATAATTTTTGGGGCGCTTTCAGAGGGAGCTGCCCACAGGCACAAATGCTGCTGTCGCTGCCTCAGAGCAAGCGAGGCTCTTTTTCTGTGTTATCAGGAGTCGTTGCCGGGATTTTTCTTCTCCTGTTCTCCAGCTCAGCCTCTTCAGGATTTTAAAGTTCGCAGGATCCCAGGATCATTGAGGCTGGAAAAGATCTTTGGGATCATTGAGTCCAACCTGTGACCGATCCCCACCGTGTCCCCAGCCCAGAGCACGCCACGTCCAGGCCTTCCTTGGACGCCTCCAGGGACGGGCACTCCAAACCTCCCTGGGCAACCCCTGCCAATGTTTAACAGCTTCTCCATGAAGAAATTCCCTCTGATGTCCAACCTGAAGCTCTCCTGGCACAGGTTGAGGCCGTTTCCTCCTGTCCTTCCCTTCACCTGGAGCTGTGTTTGCACACCTTGAGTTGCTCTGGGGTCTCTTCCGAAACAGCTCAGCCTCTGCAGCTCCACCAAATCCAAACAGATCTTTTAACAAAGGCAAAAGAGCAGGAAAAGAGGAATTTTGGGAACATCTTTTCTTAGTGGGAGGTGTATCAGAGGAAAGTAGGGGAGGAATTGTCAGGAGAACTTGAAATTCAGATGTGGGTTTGTAGAAACCCACAATGGCAGGAGGCAAAGCTCAGGGGTTGGGGCAGGCATGGAAACAGGAGCTCTTTTTCATAAAGTTATAACTTAATTTTCTCATTTTCAGGGTTTTCTGAAAAGAAGGGAAGTTAAACTCTTACCAGAATAAAAGTGGAGTTCTTGTTTTATTTCCCTTTCCATCAAACAAAGGAAGATTTTTACTTTCAGCTTTTCCAGGCAGCTGGTGTAACTCCCTGGAATCGATTTCTTGGATCCACATGGTCAAACAATGGCTTTAACTCTGCTGTAGACAACAAATACTCACAAATAAATATATAAATAAAAATAATTCTGAAGTACATGTCCAGCCAAACAGAAGGAGTTCCTTGAGAAACATGAGCTTGTAAATGTAAATATTTCCCAACTGCTGCTGCCTTTTTCCTGGTTGATAACTCCAGAGGCTCATCCTGCTCTTCCTGCAAGTTATTGCTGAATTTCATGGCTCTCCTGTTCATGGGGTGTTTGAAAAATGAAGGGGATTTGTTCAGCTTGGTAAATAATAATGATGTTTAAAAAAACCCCACATTGAACTCATAGCATGGTTGTGCCTTGTATTCCAAAAATTCACCTTTTGCAGGGGGAAGGAGACTTCTGGGAAGGATTGGAAGAGTAAAGAGGTGATAAGGGAGGTGTGAAACTTTTCCTTATAATTCCCAGTATTTGCCATTTCTGTTACCACAGAAGATGCCCCATTTTTTCCCTGTTAGATCAGTTCTACTCTATCGTTTGGAAAAAGAAAATGCTGAATTGCTTTAAAACACTTCTCAGGAAATCACTGCTTGAGAATGTAATCGTTCTGCAGCTCTTCTTCAGCTGCACTTCTAATAAGATTTAGGATTTGGATGTATTTCTATATAGCAGGTTCATTTGTGCTTCAGCTATTGCACTGCACATTCCAAAGATTAGGATTCTGCTCCTTAATCCTGCTGGGCTGTGGAGAAAACTCTGCTATCCAAATAATGGACTTTTTCTAAAAGCCTGTGTAGAACAGAGCAGTGCCAGTGATGAAGCCACTGTCAACTTTTCCCTTTGAGCTGTGATTTGAAATAGAAATCAGGATGAGAAGTGGCTCATGGAGGTGTTCTTGCAGTCTGGGGTTTGGTTTGTTTCATTCCAGAGCTGGAAGCCCTAATGTGTTCCAATATTCTCTAATTGCACTCTCACGGGAGTATCATTGATCTTACATTGATATCCAAAGAGACAGCGAGGCTTTGGATGCTGGTAGGTGCCCCAGAAACTTGGAATGAGACATTGATTAATTCCTGGAGAGTTCTGAGGACAAACCACAAAAAGCAAGAGCAAAACGAACCCACGCTGGACAGTAGGAATACAACGTGGATTATCAACATGCAGCAGCTTTCACTGAGACATAAATCCCTGTCCTCTTTATTTTTCCGTCTTTATCCTTCAGGAATATTCCAGACCAGCTGTATTTGCCCAACTCTGACAGATTTTCTCTCGGAGCTTCCGAGGAGTGTTGCTCTCACCAACACCCAAACCTGTTGTGAAGCACCATGGGAGCACAAGACACCGGTTATTTATTTTGACTTGATTTTTTTCAGGCTTTGATTTCGCGGTGTTTTCTGCTGGTTGGGCAAGAAAAGGCATCTTGGCTGTGCCTTCACTGTGGTTACAACCCTGTTCTGGGAGCTGGGAGGTTCTGTGGCTGTGTGGGAATTTATATAACTGGGGTAACGTGAGGGCTGGGAATGTTTTCCTTCCACGGATACACCTTCATGAGAGAACTGAAATCCCCACCAGCATTCAGCTGTCGAATTCCCACTGATTTTAATGCAGATTGAGTACATAAATATCCCTTGGGAATCTCTTCATTTGTCCCCATGGTCACCTTTCTTCCTAAAACACCTCAGTTCTGTCCTGATGATCGTTTCTCCCAACAGCCGGGAAAAGAAGGTCGCGGTCACGGCTGCGATCAGACAAAGTGAAACATTCCACAAATTGCTGCTTGTAGCTGCTGAATCCTCTCCTTTCTCTTTGCCAGCCCTTCCACCCCATGGTGAACCTGGAATGCTCCCGGGATTTCCGGCCCTTCCTGTGTGCCCTGTACGCGCCGGTGTGCATGGAGTACGGGCGGGTGACGCTGCCCTGCCGCCGCCTGTGCCAGCGAGCCCACAGCGAGTGCTCCAAGCTCATGGAGATGTTTGGGGTCTCCTGGCCGGAGGATATGGAGTGCACCAGGTGAGAAAATCCCTTTTTTTTTTTTTTTTTTCCCAGGATAAAATTTTATTCCGATCCAGGATGTTTTATGGTTCGTAAAAAACCAGGTGTTTTAAATGTTTTCCATCACAAGTGGCCATGTTTTCCTTCCCTTTTTCCAGCAACCTGTTTCCTGAGGTGGGAAGTGAGTTCCTATTTCTGCCCAAGAGATCAGCTGAAACTTGGCTGGGTTTGATGAGGATGAAATCTCAAAGCTGTTTGCAGAGCATCTACCCCTTGCTGAGCTGCAAACAGCCGTGTTCAGCTTTACATTGCACCAATAACTTTACGGAAAAACGACCTGATGGTGTTCCAAGCTGTTTGAGGCAGAATACACGTGAAATTAGAAACAATACCCTCATGCCTTGTTGTTTTCTGTAAGTGACTCCAGCAGCTAATGAAACTGAGGAGCACAAACAGGAAGAAATCGTTTACTGTTGGATTGGAGAGAATGGAAAACAATTAAAATTATTTTAGTTAAGTAAGTCATAAGAGGATAAAATAAGAGGACGTTTCTAGGTAACTGGGATTCCTCCAGTGTCTCCTTCAAAACTCAGACGGTCCTTGCCTCGAGTCAGAGCTTTGACTACACAAATATCTCCGTCATAATTCCATTTATTAACGCTGGTGGCAGTGCTAGTTGGAATTTTGGTGTCACCACCTCACTGCCCTGTCTGACGGCAGCGAGTGCAGTTGATTAGGAAAGGCTTTAAAATGTTCTATAAAATCATGCTGCCACGGGCCTAAGTTCACAGACTTCCTGGGATGGATCTTCCATCCTCACCTTCATTCCTAAAGCCCCAATGGGCTCCTGGTCTGTTTCATTTTTGAACTTATTTTATAGTTTCAACACTGCTCTGTGGGATGAGTTTGTGTCTAAACAGTGCAGAATTTAATGGATTCCCTGTTTTTTGGATTGTCTGGTTTTGCTCCCGTTGGTTTGCCTGAAGTCACACCTAGAGATGAAGTTACCAGCCCTTGTAAAGTACGAGTATATTTCTTGTAAATGCCTCTTTTTAGGTTCCCAGATTGTGACGAGCCCTATCCTCGCCTGGTTGACCTCAACTTGGCCGGCGAGCCCACGGAGGAGGCCCCGATGGCCGTCCAGAGGGATTACGGCTTTTGGTGTCCTCGGGAGCTGAAAATCGACCCGGATCTGGGTTACTCCTTCCTGAGGGTCCGGGACTGCTCCCCTCCTTGCCCCAACATGTACTTCCGTCGGGAGGAGCTGTCCTTCGCCCGCTACTTCATCGGCGTCATCTCCATCGTCTGCCTCTCAGCCACCTTGTTCACCTTCCTGACCTTCCTCATCGACGTCACCAGGTTCCGCTACCCGGAGAGGCCGATCATCTTCTACGCCGTGTGCTACATGATGGTGTCCCTGATCTTCTTCATCGGCTTCCTGCTGGAGGACCGGGTGGCCTGCAACGCCTCCAGCCCCTCCCAGTACAAGGCCTCCACAGTGACGCAGGGCTCCCACAACAAGGCCTGCACCATGCTCTTCATGGTGCTCTACTTCTTCACCATGGCCGGCAGCGTCTGGTGGGTCATCCTCACCATCACCTGGTTCCTGGCGGCTGTGCCCAAGTGGGGCAGCGAGGCCATCGAGAAGAAGGCCCTGCTGTTCCACGCCAGCGCCTGGGGCATCCCGGGCACCCTCACCATCATCCTCTTGGCCATGAACAAAATCGAAGGCGACAACATCAGCGGCGTGTGCTTCGTCGGCCTCTACGACGTGGACGCGCTGCGATACTTCGTGCTGGCCCCTCTCTGCCTGTACGTGGTGGTGGGAGTCTCCCTCCTCCTGGCCGGGATTATCTCCCTCAACCGCGTTCGCATCGAGATCCCGCTGGAGAAGGAGAACCAGGACAAGCTGGTGAAGTTCATGATCCGCATCGGCGTGTTCAGCGTGCTGTACCTCGTGCCCCTGCTGGTGGTGATCGGCTGCTATTTCTACGAGCAGGCGTATCGGGGCGTGTGGGAGACCACGTGGATCCAGGAGCGCTGCCGGGAG
The DNA here is from genome assembly GCF_017639235.1 of Corvus kubaryi. Classification (NCBI taxonomy): domain Eukaryota; kingdom Metazoa; phylum Chordata; class Aves; order Passeriformes; family Corvidae; genus Corvus; species Corvus kubaryi. The sequence goes on from NW_024581461.1 coordinate 34,951, forward strand.
TATCACATCCCCTGTCCCTACCAGGTGAGGAACTCCGGGGGAGGGCATGTGGGAAGAGTTACTCGTCCTCCCTAACTCAAAAGTGCTTTTATAGGAATTTTTTTATTCCTGTAAATAAAGTTCTTGCCGTACTCAAATTATTGGGATAATGCCCTAGGCCGGGTGTTGCTGGGAAATCAGAGGCTCCCATCAGCTGCCTGGTGTTTTTTTGTGGAGTTTCTGGGCTGTGTGGCACCTCCACGGGATATAAAGATGTTACTTTAAACCAACCTCTAGGCTGGGCCTTGACGAGTTTGTTTTTGGCCTTTGGAAGTTTTGCTGGTGAGGAATTCTGGCATTTAAACTGAGTTGTCATCAGGCTGCTTTTTCTAGTTCTCGTTGTTTGTCTGTAGCAGTTTTGGGGCTTCGATGGCCCGGAGGTTTTGTGCTCATTTTGTGCCAGGAACATCTGTATAAAATCTTTCTTGAAGTGTCTTCTGAAGAAAACCAGAGCTTGCAGCTCATCAGCTTTGGGGTTTTTTTCAAGAAATCAAGAGTTATCTGCTCAGTTTAATTGAGTTATCACAGAACAGAAGCCTCCAAGAGCCCTAAGATCAAACTCTCCACTGGTTTATTCAGATGCAGTTGAAAAGAAAGTATTGCAGGGATTAATTGCCTACTTTGGAGCCAAAAGGGCAGATTGTTTTTGGAATGACATTCCTTAGATATTTTCTGCAACTTATTTTAAAGGAACTTTATTTCCAGAAGGTTTTACAGCAAACCTTTATTGTACAGCTGCATGCAGAGGGATATTTAAAAATTAGCATTTTGGCTTTGAAGCAGTTAAAACACCAGCTGAATCATCAAAGCTCACATTTTAAAGCAATGAAATATCACTTAAAGGTTTGGCTTAGGCTTGATAATAATCCTTTTATTACCTTTTAACCCTTTCTGGTGTTTTTCTCCATCAGGTTTTATTAGGGTGGGACTCTTCCCTCCCATCCAGTGCGGGAGCATTTTTATGGCAGGAAATCTCTGGCAGTGGGTGTGTGCAGTTCCATTGGCTTGATTGAGTCTTCACTGCTGCAGGTTTTAATCTGTTCAAACTGGCTGATGCTTAAAAACAAAGGAAAAGAACCCCCAAAAACCAGGGACATGTGGCTTTCTCTTGATTAATTCCCAGCACCCACCGTGTGCCAATCTGAATTTTGTTTGGTAAGGATCTATAAAATCAAGAGGGTTTTGCCTCCCAAAAATTTTGAGCAAGAACTTGTTTTAAACCTCAAAACTGAGGGCTGGAAGAATGAAAACATGTAGGGAAATGCTCCTGAAATCCCTGGCAAACCGTTGCCATAATGGCCCAGCGGGAGTCAAAAGAACAATAATGGTTTCATTCACATCAAATTGGGTTGAAGGACCTGCAGACCCCAGGGAGTATTAGAAGGGGGTTTTCTTTCTCTTTTAACCCATCCATTTATATTTTTTTTTCCCCTCAAACTAAACATGCTTCCCTTATTAAACAATCCAGATTTATAACTGAAACGGATTCCCAAAGCTGTGGGGAAAATGATTTTATCCTTAGCTCATGCTAGTGAAATATATCCTTAAATTAGGGAGAAATGTGGAGTTTTGTGGGAAATAGCCCTCAGTGGCGAAATAAGAGCATATTTTTACGAACTTTAATGTTACTTAATTAACTTCCAATGTTTCTGAGAGCTCTAAATGGAGAGCTGGAGTCGATCCCACAGTGGATAAAATGTTTATGTGTGAAGCTTCCCCCCCGGGGTTGTGGATTTTGGGAGCTTTTGCCCAACACCAGCAAATCCGAGGTTAAAAATCCATGAGTCCATCGGAGCGTGACATCATCCTTGCCATCGGAGATGGTGCCACAGAAACTCCTTCTGGAAAATTCCTGGTGAGGGGGGTGGGAATATGCAGCTGCTCCTGTGGGAGGGACCGCAAGGTCAGTGCTGAGCCGTGGATTCTCCTGCCTGCTCCAGAACCAGGCTGGGGCTCAGATAAAAACCAGCCACTGTGTTTATTTGGCTGCCTAGAATGAGAAATGGCCCCAAAATTAGAAATATTCCCAAGTGGAGGAGGCCACAAGATGTTTTTATGCTCCCACTGTGATTTCTGGCTACCTGGATGTTTCCTGGCTTGACCTGGATATGGATTCTCCTGGTTATTTGGCAAATCTGGGAGGCATCCGTTGCTTTCCTTGTGAAATCAAACCTTCTTTGCCACAAGGACAGGGAATGAATGTCCCAATATTCCCTCTGCTCATGGAGTAAGTGCAGGGCCAGAAGGAGCACATGGCAGGGACACCTTCCACTATCTGAGGTTGCTCCAAGCCCCATCCAGCCTGGCCTTTCAGTGGGAATAAGGACAAATTGATGAAAGTGTCACCACAGATAATTCTTGTTCCTGCTGCCAGGGCTCTGCAGTGACTGCACTGGTCTGATCTTTCCAGTCAGTGCAACTTCTCTGTGAAATCCCTGCTCACACTGGCCTGAAACTGTCCTGACCCATCCACCTCTCATTTTACCGAGCTTGGAATATTTTTCTTTTTCTGGAGGACGAAACGGTGCCTTTGGAATCTGCTTTCAGCATAGGAATATTCAAACAAGGAGCTGAATTTTGTGTTGGAATCCTACTTTTCACTCATTGCCTTAAAAAAGGAGTTAACCCAATGTCACTTCATCGTTCACAGGGCAGAGCCTTGGGACAGGCCAACCATTTCACTATTCCGGATAAATTCTTGATGTTGGCTTGGTTTGTTAATCCTGCCCCGATGTTCAGCTCTCAGAGTTTGTCTCTTTCCTCTCTTACTTGCAGTTTCTTCCCAGATTTTGGTGGAGTGTGTCATCCTGTGGGAATCAGATCGAGTGCAGGTGCTCTGGGATAAAGTTTTGGGCAGTCACTCTGCAGAAGCACAGAATGGCTCAGGTTGAAGGGGAGGGTCAGGTTGGATTTTAGGGAAAGGTTCTTCCCACAAAGGGTTTTGGGGCACTGGAGCAGCTCCCCAGAGAATGGTGACATTCCCAAAGCTGCCAGAGCTCCAGGAGCATTTGGACAGCGCTCCCAGGGATGCACAGGGTGGGATTGTTGGCGTGTCTGTGCAGGGCAGGGCTTGGACTCCATGTTCCTGGTGGGTCCAGCTCTGGATATTCCATGATTTTGTGACGTGCGGACACATTTACTCCAACCCCTGCTCAAGCAGGGTCAGCCCAGGTCTGCGTCCAGTCAGGTTTTGAGTTCCTGTTGCCATAAAAGCTGTGATTCCCTTTCCATCCAACCTCAGAAGTAAAAGGAAAAGCAGGGGGAAAGGGGAGAAAAACCCTTTAAAGTTCATTTAGCTGCTGTTCCACATCCTTGTCCTGCACGGTGGTTTATTCCTTACAAGGAGAGTGTCGGAGTTTTATTCCTCTTGGAATTACAAGGAGAATCAAAACTGGGCCACAGTGACCTGTCCCAGTCTGGGAAAATAGGTCTCAAAACTGGGATGAGTTTGGCTAAGAAGTGAAATAGACACTCAGTAAAGTCTGCCCCAAAACTGGTTGTAATGCACATTTCTCTTATGAAAAGCAGGAGTTCAAAAATCAAGAAAAATCTGATTTCCTGCAGAGCAAAGCAAGTTTTAAGATTAATTTATCTCAAATCCAAACCTAAACAGACTCCACAATTTCCACAGAGGCTTCAGGGCCAGACTCAGCACTGGGCTTCTGGGAGAGGCTTCAAATTTAGATACTAGAGAGGAAAAAAAAGGAAAATAAACCATTTCAAAGACATTTGGTGCTGCAGTGGGAGTCCTTGAGAAGAGGAACGGAGCAGTAGGAATTAATTATCTTTGTTTGTGATCTGATATTCAGCTTTTCCCCACACAGGGATTTAAAGGCCTCTGTGCTGCTTTGCTCAGAGCAAAGGTGCTGCTCCTGTTTTCTCTTTTCCATGGTTTTTAGGGAAGGGAGCTTAAATCCCATCCCATCCCATCCCATCCCATCCCATCCCATCCCATCCCTGCCTGGCCTGGGAAACACTTCCATGGGTGGGGCATGAATTGTGCCTGACTTAATCCATGGTCTCTTTCAAGAGGTCACATTTGCTCTTCCTGGGTATTTTTATTTTAGGATTTTTGCTGCAACATTCTGGGGACAATTTTTGGGGAAAATTGGGGGGGGTGTTTTTGCAGTCAGTCCCCTTCAAAAATCAGAATAAGCCTCAACACCTTTTAAATTCATTTTCTACATCCTGAATGTTCATCCAGCCTTGGTAGAATCTTTATAATCATTCCAGAAAGAAAATGAGGGAAGAGGTTTTTTGCTCATTTTTTGAGAATTGACATAAAAAAGCACCTAGATGGTTTTTCCTGGAATTTGGGAATCCCATGGAGAGCTCATTCTGCTTTGCTGCTGATAGAGAGGAGTTTTTTTGCAGCACAACTCTTCCAAAAGTAATTTTCACCGAGTTCTTTGAAGCAGTTCCTGTGCTTATCTCCGAATCTTTTCTGTTTTCCTTCTGATCTTCACTTTAAAAACATTCAAACTGCCTTGATGATTTGAGAACTCAATTATTCCGAGCTGTAAGATGATGTAATGGTGAATATCATCTTTATCAGCAGCAAAAACAGACAATCCCATTTTTTTCCCATTTTTTCCCCCATTTTTTTTTTCCTCTCCACTGTTTCTTTCCAAGTGGAGCCCCCAGCCTTGCTGTGGGATGAAGTTAAATGGGATTTTACTGGAGTTTCACCCACTCACTCCCATCCCTGGCTGGTGTGGCACAAAGGGAATAAAAGCACACACTTGCCAATTTTTTCCTGTTAATACTGAAATTTTAACACTATAGAGATTATTTTAATGCATTACCTGACAACATTGGACAAATGTGTTTTAAAATTACGATTAAAATCCTAATAGGATTCAAATCCTGTCACCTGCTGGGGGTTTTGGCTCAAGAATTCAGCACTTTTCTCGTCTCCCATTTTCACAAATGAACATTTTGGAGCTAATCATGGTTAATTTTTTTATTTTACTGTAAATTTTCAAGATCCTTTTAGATGTGGCATCCCTGCCCATGGCTTGGAGCAACCTGGGATGGTGGGAGGTGTCCCTGCCCATGGCAGGGGATAGAATGGGATGAGCTTTAAGTCCTTTCCAACCCAAATCATTCTGTGACTGTGTCCCAAAATTAACGCTGTGTGCCAAAAATCTCTTCATTCCAGGCTCTTCTGGAGCCTGGAACATCTCTAAATTGCTTTGTTTTGCTGCTTTTTTTAAAAGCTGCCCTTGCAACAGAGGCAGGGGCAACATTTCCAAGATTCAAGTCGGGATGGAATTTCTCTGTTTTTGTGGAGAAAATTCCATTTTTTCTCCATTTTTCCCTTCTCCCCCCCCCCCCATTTTCTCCACTCCTCGGGGGTGTTGCCCCTGTGGTTTTTAACCCAGTGTGTCTCAGCTGTTTTGCCATCTGTGGGGCTGCAGAACCGTGCGGGGAGTGCTCGGGGCTGGCTGGAGAAAAGAGGCTTTGTCAGGAAATGGCACTGCTCGTGTGGCACCAGCAGGAAGGGAATAAATATATTTAGGGATGTCTGTAAATCCGGATTTCTCCTCCTCCTTTCTGTTTCCATCAGTTATTGTTTAGAATTCCTCTTAGGAGAGGTAATGGATTTGCTTAAATCTGCCCTGAAGGAGTTGCTTCTTGTTGGATGTAATTATTCCATCCTAAAGAAAAAAAAAAAACAAAACAAAGGTGGAGATAAACCCAGGTTTTCCATATCAATCAGGAGAGACGGAGAAAATCGGAATTAGGAGCTGGGTTTCCTTCAAAAACAAATGTAACTTAGCTCAGAACATTATTGATCACAGTGTTGCAGCATTTCCTGGCAATGATAGAGTTAATTTCTCCTGGTTTGGATGCTTAGGAAAAATAATACATTTAAAGAGCAACAATAATAATTCCAATTATTAAGGAAGATCTTTTCCCACTGACTCTTTAATTGTGATTAAAGCAGCAGCAAAAGCTGAGGGAAGTTGCTCTTTACCCTCAGAACCGAACGTTGCAGCACCTGTGAGAGGAAATCCATCACCCAAAAAAACAGATTTATCTTTTCGTTTTAATAAACGACAGGAAATTGCTTGGGGTTTGCATTTGGAAATCTATTTTTACCTGTGGTTCGTTTATTTATTTTTGCCTTTTTTAATAGTGCTTCTGAAGTCATTATGTATAATCTGAATTCTTTTAGAATATCTGTTGTGCTCCAAAATGAACGCGACCGGGGTCTATTTGTCATTTTCACCAGTATGAAACAAAACTGATAAGTATCAAATGCTGATAAGAAATATCCAAACTGATAAGAAATATCAAAACTGATGAGCTGTGTCCAAATCAGGGTCATGCTTTGGCCACCTTATATTCATTCCCCCTTGTGTTTGAATTTTGGGAATTGTCTTGTTTTGCATTATTTTCTAGGTTTAACAACCCAACTTTAATGTAGGAAAATAATTCAATCTCTCCTCCTGAAGCAGTTCTTCAGAGGGAACTGAGAGGAGTTTTAAGTCATTAATAGCTCTTGTTATTATATTTGAATATATATCAGAGTGGTATTACACTGTGAAATTTTCTCAGTTGATGGAATAACCCTGACACCAAATTATTTTTCAAAGACTCACTTGAACTGATTTTTTCAAAAATCAAATTATTATTATTATTATTATTATTATTCCACTCACACTATGACTTGAAAACGAAGGGCTGTAACCTAATGCACACAGAATTTCTGTCTGTGGAGAATAAAAACTATATTATAAATATTATGTTGGCTAAAACACCTTTTGTTTCACTCCTAAATTCTGCACTTTGCTTTGAGCAGTGGCTTGGCCATTATTTGCATCTTCACCAAACCACACTGATGATTTTCTCAGGGCTTTATCTCCAGCGATTTCACAGTTTTTTATTGCCAAGCGTCTTTATCCGAGGAGTGGGAGTTCCTTTTTGGGGATACACTCACAACGAGCTCCCTAAATTCTGTCCTGGAAGAATTAAACCGATTCAGGGAAGAATGTCTGCTGCCAAACAGGTCTTGAGGCTGCAAAGATTTTAATCCAAGTATTTTTCTAGCAGCAGGGTGGACAGAAATCAGATTTGCCTTGTGAGAGGCCACTCTGCCGTGTTGGTTGGCCAGGCTGCTTTCCCAGTGGATTTTTAGATTCCAGCGTGGTCCCCTGAGCGTGGACCTGGGATAACCCCTGGTGAAACCAGTGCAGGTTTTCCCTGAATTAATTTCACCCCCATAAATTCCTTTCCCTTAATAGACTGGAGGAACTCAAGAGAAATTCTTCTAAACCAGAATTCATTGCCTTTGAATTGTTCTGTAGAGGCACTTTGTTTAGGGATGTATTTTTTTTGGCACTTGCACAGTTAAAATTCTTGGGGGAAAGGTGTATTTTAGATGAGTTTGGTGTGGTGAGGTGGATCTGGGCTATCACTTAACTTCTGAGGTGGGTAAGTTTTCCCCAGAACAGCTGTTCCCCGTGAAGATGGTGATTTTATAAGCTTTTATTGCAGTGTCTTCTTTATTTATTTTTAGCTTTGTTACTGCCCCAAGTCTTGCAGAGTAGCCAGAATGGTGTCATGGTTTGATAAAAGCCAAACAAGCAATATTTTAATAATAACTTACTTTACAGTGACAAATCCTACTACATTTGACTGGAAAACAAATTGTGAGTGTAATCCTGAGTCTCAGAGCAACGACAGTGATGGAAATGCTTATGGCAGCGAGGCTGTTAGATCAGATTCCCTTTGGTCTTTCCTCCCACTTTCCCTGTTTTCAACAAAAGGATGGGTTAATTTGAATTTCATTGCTTTTTATCCTCAGGGAAATATCAAATGATCAGCATTCTTGCCCCAGAGGAGGGGGACAGGTGTTGTGTTTGGGCTTTTCCCCCCCACACACGGCGAGCTCATTAATTTGTGGTTTCACACGTTTTAGTGGGAAGAGGTCACTGGTCTGTGTCAGGAAAAAGCAGCTGTGATTGATCATTTGGGGGCAGGAGGGGAAAATATTCAGGAATTAGTTATATAAGCATTTAAATGAGCAGTGTGCCTACAGAGCAGTGTTGGTTTTCCCTGGAGAAATGTGGAAATTGATGTTTTTAACCTCCTTTCTGAACACCTGCCCGCCGCGTGTTGCGGGAGGGAAGCGATGCCTCCGAACCAGTGCGTTCGCTGAGGAGTCTTGGATTCACTGAGGGAAAAACTTTTCTGTTGGATGCTCTGCAGCAGCCCAGCAGATGGGAGGGGGAAAATGGGCTGCAGAAATGCCTCTGTTACAGCCGTGATCTTTGTATCTGACAGAACTTGCTGGGTGAGGCCTCCGTGCTCGTGGGATGTGTCTGAGCAGCTCCGAGTGCGGCGCGGAGCCCACAGCCCAAATCCTGCATCTCCTTGCCTCTTTTCCTTGTCAGCTCGGTGCCTCTGAGAGCCTGGATCCACAGGGAAATCCTTCCCTGTGAGGGTGGAGAAGGGCTGGGCTGCAATTCCCAGAGAAGCTGTGGCTGCCCCATCCCTGGAAGTGTCCAAGGCCAGGCTGGAGCAACCTGGGATCGTGGGAGGTGTCAGGGTTGGAACTGGATGGGCTTTCAGGTCCTTTTCAACCCAAACCATTCAGAGACTCCATGAAATTGCCAAGGTCTTGTGTTCCTGGAGTGCACAAACCCCTCTTACATCCCCAGGAAAGCCATCAGGTCTGAAGGAAAACAGAGAATCACCACCAGAATTCTCTTCCCTCTGGGAAAGGTTCTCCTGTCTGAGGACACGGCCCCAGGGCCTTCCACTCCCTTGTGTCCCTGACACTCTGCCCTCATGGAAAAGTAGCTCCTGGTGTTCAGAACAAGCACGTTTTTATCTAGAAGGAAGGACGTTATGCTGGTTTTTAAGGCCCAGAGGAGATCTGTCTCCGGATTTGAGCTCTCCAGTGTGAAGGGGGAATTTTGAAAGCCTTTGGTCCAGGATTATGAGGAGAATGTTGAGGTTCACAGATTTAAGAAGGGTCTGGCCATGGTGCCAAGTGGGAAACAGAAGAAATGACAGAATTCAATTCCTTAGTAGCTGTTCCCAGTTATTGTTTCAGCTGGTAACAGGAATGTAGACTCTAGAATTGGATTTAGGAGGGGTTTTTTCCCTCACTGGCTGCATCAGCAGTGGAATTCACTCTCTGATACTGAGGGATCACCCTTTTGATGGCATTGCCGCGTCTCCATCTCTGATAAAAAAATGTGATAATTGTTATTTCATAGCTGAAACGCTGCTCAGCCTCTATTTTTAGATGCACGTTGGGAATTTTATTGGTGTCTCACAACTCGGAGTTCTCGCTGAACAGAACTGAAAGGCGAGGTCAGTGCTCCTGCAGGGCTGATTGCAGGGGAATTGCTGTTGTGTGGGATCTGTGGTTAATGCTGCACTCCCAAACTGGGCTGCTGAGGTTGCTGGAGGGTGTTTTAGGGTCAAGTCCCCCCTCAGACCCCTCCTCTGAAAGCAGAATATCTAAACCTCCATTGGTGAGTAAATCATTGGAGGGGGGATGAGGAAATCCCACATTTCTACAGCATAACAGAGGGATATGTGGCATTTTCCCTAACAAAAATTAATTGTAGTACTTCAATAAAGTGCTGCAGCCCAAAAATGCAGCAATGCCTTCAGCACACCTTGCTAAAATGCCCTTAAATCTTTAATTGCAGCTTCAGTACCACATATTTATCGGCACAAGCAAGAACAGACTGAATTTCTTAATAAAATGGGTTGGGTTGGAAGGGACCTGAAGGATCATCTCATTCCAGGGATACCTTAGGCTGCCTGTGCTGCTGAGAAGGTGCTTTTTGTATTGGAGTCGTTTCTCCTGAGTGAATTCTGGCATGAAAACTGCCAGCAGTGCTTTGCCTGCATTGTGTTTCTAGAAAAGAAGAGGAAAATCAGTGATTTTTCCCTCCCATGGCAGGGGATTGGAATGAGATGAGCTTTAAGGGCCCTTCCAACCCAAACCATTCTGTGAGTGCTGTAAATTCTACGATTTCTGCTCCTTGTTATTACAGTATCTGTTACATGGCATTGTGTGGAGCTCAGCACGAGTCAGCAGCTCCAAAGGGTTTTGTAGAAAAGTGAGAGATGAAAATACATTTTAAATCCTCCTGAACTGCATTTCAGTCCCTTTTCCTCCTTGCAGTAGCTCAGCTTTCAGAGAGGTTTCTTCAATAAACTGCAGTAGTTTATTCAGGTATCCCAGAGGGAAACAGAGCCAGGTAGTGCTCAAAGAAATTTTCATTTAAACCCAAAGGTATTTCCTTATAACCTGAATTTTTAAAAGCACAGATGGAAAGTGCATCAAGTGACTTTGTTCCATAAACTCGGACATCTCAGAGTGTCTCATTTATTGATTATTCCCTCCCTTATTAAGCATCGTCTCCTCTCTCCAAGAAGATAAATTGAAACCAGGGATCCTGTCCAATTTTCACTGTCATTCTCAAAAGTGGTTCCCACAGGAATCTGGGATTTCATGAAGCTTTTGTGTCTCCTCTTTTAGTCCTTCAACTGCAACAACTTGAAGACATTAAGAAGCTGATTATTTATAGTGTGGTCAATGTCACAGCAGCAGAGTTTTGTCTGAGTACTCCCCCAGAAAATTACTGAGGTCTGATGTTGAAATTGGATCCTTCTGGAAAAGATTGGATTGTGCACAATGAATTTATTGGGAGAAGGGAGAGCAGGTGATGGAATTGCTGCCATCGTTGTTTCAGCTGCTCCACGCTTCCCTCAGCAGTCCTGGGTACCTGGATTTTCCCAGGAGACACAAACAGGGATGGGAAGGCTGAGCTTTAAAAGCTGAGGGGGTATAAAAATGGGGTTAAAATAGCAAAAGTGCTGCTGGAACCGTTGAACATTACATTCCCTGTCGGGGAGAGGGGTTACCATAAATAAGGACCCAGAGCAGATCGTGTTCACAGGTGCTTTTGGAAAATATTTTGCATTTTGGTTGAGTTGATGTGCGGAGTTTGGATATTCCCATTGAATTCAGGATTTCATGTGTTGTGGATAAATCTAACCCCGTCCAAGTCTGCACTACTTCACTGGTTTGTGTTTGCGACTCTTCCTAAACAGCTGGGCAGTAAAAAAGTCTAACTTTTGATGGTGAACATGAGTGAGTTTTTGCCTTATTTTGCTGTTTTTAAAACTGTCCAACCTGGTCACTGTCCCAGTGTTTTGGGGTTGGAGGTGCCCCAGTGCTCTGGAGAAGGGGCAGGAACCTTTGGGTTCAAACACCTGGTTTTTAGTTCAGTAAACCTTGAAAAGTCATTTCCAGTTTTATTTTCGTGCTGTTAATTATTGTAAATGTTGTTAATTATTATAAATATCTCGTATCTGCAGATGAATATTGTTTCAAGCAGGTGCAGTCACTCAGTATTAATGTGAGTTTAATGGGTGTTGCTCCCTGAATTGGCTGCTCGGTGCAAAGAGGCTTAATTTGGAGAAAAGTGTCTAATGATGTTTAATAACTGGCTTTGTCGAAGACCAGGACGTGCTTCCTTTCACCTGAAAGATTTGTTGAATGTATTTATTTCAATTTTTTGGCCTGGAATTATTTATAGCACTCAGCATGTATGTGTTGAGCCAGAAGTTTTGCTGTTGAGTGATTTACTGTAATATCGTGGTGGAAGTGAGCAACTGAGAGCTGTAGCACTAGAACTGGTGGTTTTTTCTTGATGAAAAATTCGAAATTAAATTCCCTTCAGGCCAGAAGTTCTGCCAGGGGAGACTTGGCCCTGTGGACAGACATTAAATGTAAATATAAATAATTAAATACATAAAAATGCACCTGAACGTCAGCTTCATTAAGAAATGATGAATTTCACCACTTACTCCACTTAATGCCAAACGAGCTCATGATGAAATAATTAAGGTGGATTTTTGAGAGCTTCGTTTTGTTGGGTAATTTTTTATTGGGTAATTGTTCCTATTTTTGATTCCTGGGTGGAAATCTCCCAGGTTGGCTACAAAACCACCTCAGACCTGTTCTGTTAAATGGTGTGGGAAGGTCCACAGTGGTGTCCAAGACCCTTCAGCGTTTCCTGGGGCAGACATGGATGGGGAACTCTTAAGGAACATAATTATGTTCTCCTGATTGTGCTCATTACACTTCTGCACTTTCATTTTCCATCTCCAACGGTGACAGCACTAAAAGATGTGCAGTAACACAAAGTATTAAACCAGGGATTGCTGGGTTTGTGCTGCTCCAGTGGAAGCTGTGCTGCAGCTCAGCAGTAACTGGAATATGGCTGGAGTATCACGGGGTGGGGACCTATATTCCTGACACAGGGCATGTTTTGACTTTGAATTTTCAATCTGGGGGGAAAAACTGGTTCTTGGTGTTGCTTTAGGAGGTTGTATCTGTGTTTCTACATTATTACAGGCTCGTAGGAGCAGAGGGGAGCTCTGACTGTCACTGTCAACCTCTGAGGTCGCAGACTGGTGACACTCAGAACATGCCCATCCCCACAACTCGTGTCTGAAGCTACTCCAAAATCCCACTTTCCTAAGGATGGAATTTCCTTCATGGCTGCTGCAGCCGTATTTCTGTTCTGTTGCACAGATCAAACACCTCCAAGTGGTTTTTTCCCCACATTTCAGTGTTATTCTTTTTCTCACACCTTCGAGTCCCTCTAGGCCAGAGGAGCTTCTTGCAAGGAGGGCTGGTTGTTCCCTGTCCTCCTGCCGGCCCTGCTCCACATCCCTGTGAATTCCCAGAGTATTCCAGTCTCACCCTCACCTCAGGGAGCGCCAGGCCCTATCTCAAACGGCTCCCTGGACGTTTCCTCGTGCTCTAGGCAGGCTGGTCAGTCACTTCCTTAGGCGTGGTGGTTTTTCCAGCTGTGTCACACAGCTGTTATCCCGTTGTGCACCAGCTTTATTTCTGTTGGGATCGGGATAAATCTGCTGCTTGTCATCCGTGTTCCCTCTTGTTCACAGTCCTCGTCCCCATGGGTAATAAGAATTTTCAAGGTGTCAGAAAATTTCAAGGGGTTTGGAGATCTCCCTCAGCTGTGACGAAAAGCAGGGAACCTCTTGCTGTAGGCCAGGTAATTTAATGGCCAGTGGGTGTTTGAGATCACAGAATCACAGAATGGTTTGGGAAGGGACTTTAAAGATCATCCAGTTCCAACCCCAACACCTTCCACTAGACCAGGTTGCTCCAAGCCTCATCCAGCCTGGCCTTGGACACTCCCAGGGATCCAGGGGCAGCCACAGCTTCCCTGGGAATTCCATCCCAGCCCCTCCCCACCCTCACATCCAGGAATTCCTTCCCAATATCCCATCTATCCCTGCCCTCTGACAGCGGGGACCCATTCCCTGTGTCCTGTCATTCCAGGCCCTTGTAAATGGCCTCTCTCCATCTTTCTTGTGGGCTCCCCTCAGGTCCTGGAAGGCCACAGTTAGGTCACCCCAAACCTTCTCTTTTCCGGACTGAACACTTCCAGTTCTCTCAGTTGCTGGAACTGTTGGAATTCCATGGTCACAGTGCAAATGCCAGCATCACCCAAATGCTTACAGAGGAATTCACACCACCATGAGTTTGTTCCTTCCCTCCACAGCTTGGTGGCATCTTTCAGGCTTGCTCTGGAAGGTCTCTGTCCTTGAAGGGTCAGGTTTTGAGCCAGGTTATCGATTCCAGAAAGCCCCTGGATGTCTGTTCGTTTTGCAGCTACCCTACAGACCTTCCTGAAAAGAACATCCTTGTGTCTTCTTTTCCAAACAAACCCTTTGTGTATAAAAATGTTCGGGAAAATAGACCTTGTGAGCATTTTCAAGTTCAGCTGATCTCCCTGAAGAGAGAAAGTTTTGCTGGGTTGACAAGAACCCGGCAGTTGTACCTGGCCAGTGCCTTGAATTCCAGAGGGAGGGAGACAGGGAAACCCTCCAAGGAATACAGGATCAGTGTTGACCATCCATGAAGCGTTTCACTGGCATTTTTCCCAGGAGCAGCCACAGCACCTGGTCCTATCTAGGTTAATCCCATCAAAGAAACGACTCTTCATGATTTGCAGACTAGAAAATATTTCACAATTATTCAGGGCACGGAGAAAAGAGCAGAAGTACAAATAAAGGCTGGGACCTCACAGCGGTTGAGCCTTTTGTCCGAGCCAGCACTGGGCTGTGCAGCGCTCTCGGTCATGCTCCGTGGAGCCAGGGAACAAAGGAATCCTGACGATGTTTGCTTTGGCTCGAGGCAGGGAGGGATGACTTAAATGTGTCCATAAATGAGTGGTGAGCTACGATGAATCTTCCTTTTCTCTTTTTCTCTCTCCCCAGGTCACTCAGATGAGCCGTCCAGATCTGATTCTGTTCCTCATGAAGTATCTCATGGCCTTGGTCGTTGGGATCCCCTCGGTGTTCTGGGTTGGAAGCAAGAAGACCTGTTTTGAGTGGGCCAGCTTCTTCCACGGGCGCAGGAAAAAAGAGTGCGTACGGATATGTTACGGATAAACTTCCCTTGCAGTCCTGGAAGGGTGTTTGGGTTGGTTTTTCATGGAGGCAAAGGCAGGAATGGATGGAAAAGTCACCAGAATGGAGCAAGGAAGGACAAGGCAGGCAACAGCTCAAAAATTGCTCATTTCTCCCTAATTATTCTTCGGTCCTAGAATCAAATCTACATTTGTCTGTCTTCAAAATATTTTTAACAATAATTGTCAAGTGAACGCTGCAACTGCGCTGCCTCTTACTGAGAGGTGGAATTAAAACTTTTTATTTATAAATGTGCATCTAGCCAACTGAACCAGACCTTTGAATTGAGATGAAATGCAGGTTCTTCTCACCGTGGCTGCAGTTGAAAGCCTTTGTCTCTGCTTTTAATCTTCCTTATGCATTAGTGCTGCAGAGCAGTTTGATAAAGTGACAGTAAGAATTTCTTGGAGCTTCTCTAAGGTTGGAATTAATTTAGATTAAGGTTGGAATCAATTTAAAGACCATTTGTGTGATTTTGTGGTAGCCATGGGTGGATACTTTCATAATAAATACTGTCTTAAGGTGTTTTAAAACAGATCCACAACGACAGAAGCCTTTCGGTGACTCCTCCATGACTTTTGGTCCATCCTTCAAGGGTTCAACTCGGGCTAAAATAGCCAAGAGATGCTTCAAAATCAGGCAAATAGGGACATTCTAATGTAAATAATGGTCTTACTTGCCAAGCCATGCTGCTTGTTCTGTTTGTAGAACAGTCACAGTGCTGTGATCGCTTTTCTACCGCAGTAATTAACGTTAATTGCTCCGACCGCTTCTCTTGCTCAGAGTTGTCAACGAGAGCCGCCAAGTGCTGCAGGAGCCGGACTTCGCTCAGTCCCTCCTGAGGGACCCCAACACCCCCATCATCCGAAAGTCCAGGGGCACTTCCACCCAGGGCACCTCCACCCACGCCTCGTCCACCCAGCTGGCCATGATGGATGACCAGAGGAGCAAGGCCGGCAGTGTCCACAGCAAAGTGAGCAGCTACCACGGCAGCCTGCACCGCTCGCGGGACGGACGGTACGAGCGTCCTCCAAAAAATCGTGGAATCACGGATGGTTTGGGTGGGAAGGGGCCTTAAAGATCATCACATTCCACCTCCCTGGGACACCCTCCACTATCCCAGGTTGCTCCAAGCCCCATCCAACCTGGCCTCAAACAATTCCAGATGTAGGGAGTCCACAAACTCTCCAGGCAAATCTTGTATAGGAGATGGGACAGGCCCCTTCCAGCCGGATGTGTGGCCGTAATTATGCTCAAGCTGGATGTTCTAGGGCATCTCCTTTCCCTGTTAGTGTCTGGACTGGAAAGAGAAAAAATACCGTGATGTTTGCAGAGTCTGAGCTGCTTTTTGTGAGTTAATTGCACAGCAGGCCTGTGTTCTGCGCTGGTTTTCCTGCACGGCAGCGATCCGTGTTACATACACCGTGTGGGAAAACAGACCTGCCCCAGTGTCAGCTCGGCGCTTTGGTGGCTGCTTTTGTCCGTGTGTCAGTTGATTCTGTGTCCGTAAATACTCCTGGCCCTGCCGAAGTAAACAGGGGCACCGGCTCCCGCTCTGACTCGAGGTGGAGCTAAGGTTTACAGCGTAATTTATCACCAAGGGTTTCACTCCGCTGATTACCAATTCCAGGCGTAGCGCTGGAGTGAGAACCGAGCGGGACCCATTGTGCGAGGAGCTGAAAGGCTCTGCCTGGGGCTCTACGAGTGACCGAGCTGAGCAGGGAATGCCGCTCCTCACAAGAGCGCCGGCATCTATTTACATTCTTTAGCAGCGCGGCGGTAACGCCGGCAATAATTGCCCTGTGTTTCCCTAAATTAGGTACACTCCCTGCAGCTACAGAGGCGTGGAGGAACGACTACCTCACGGCAGCATGTCGCGACTGACTGATCACTCCAGGCACAGCAGCTCCCACCGGCTGAACGAGCAGTCACGGCACAGCAGCATCAGGGACCTCAGCAGCAACCCAATGACACACATCACGCACGGCACCAGCATGAACCGCGTCATCGAGGAGGATGGCACCAGTGCCTGACGGCGAGGGAGAGCTTGGAGTGCTCGCAGGGCTCGTGGTGCCTTCCTCAGCGAGGTGACACCTCAGTATTATCCTCATCCTCTCGTCAGGTGCTGAATTTGGGCATCAGGAAGCCGGAGTTGGCGTCTCCGTGTGGCAGCCACGCTGTGGGACTTGCCTCGGAGCTGGAGGGTTCAGCTGTCTTGAGTTACTGAGTAAAAAGCTGGTTGTCTCCTCTGAACCTCTCTGTAGGTAATTATTTATTTGATAACTGGTCCTCAGCAGACACAACTACTGAATTTCTTATTCTCCGTGGAAAACAATCTCCCCCTTCTCTCTCCCTCCTCCCTCTGTCCCTCCTCCCTTGGGCTCCGCGTGTCGGGAGGTGCCACCCCCCAAAACTCGGTGTCGGGGTTGTGCTGGGAGTTGTTCTGATGAGACTTAAGGGAACTCTTGATGGTTGAAGGAATCCCTCCGTGCACCTCCCTCGAGGCGCCCGATGAGGGGACGCACCCAGCGCTGCCCGAGGGACGTCTGATCGAGCTGGCAGCGTTTGGTCACACGGGAAACACCACAGGAATGAGCATTTTGGAGAAGGAAACTCTTCTGAGGATCACCAGCTCTTCCCAGAGCTGTCCAGGCTCAGTTGTCACGAGGGTGGGGAGAAGAGAGGGGCAGGGAAGAGTGATTTTTTTATAACTTGTATTGTCCTTGCTTTTTTACAAAAGACTATTTAAATTTTCTACTCGTTTACAATTTCTGTAGGAAGAGATGGGTTTTAAAACCAGTTATCTAGATAATATTCAGCCATTTATTTTTTCGAGTCATGTACAAAAAAAGCTGAGATTGCCTGTTCCTGATCTATTTTAAAAAAAATTATAACAGAAAAGCTGAATTTGTCACCCAAGCAGGAATGTACAGCCCAGCCCGTTCCTTACAGCCAGAGCAGAGCCTGTTCACAAGCCCCAGCACCTGGGTGAAGAAGGCTGAGGCCAGAAGCACCAGAGGAGTTTATTCAAGGATGCCCCACCTTCCTGGTGGTGTCATGGCTGGTTTGGGGAGGATTCTCTGTGCTGAGCAAGAATTCAGAGATGGGAGGGAGAAATGGAGGCAGGAGCTTCCCCCAGATGGGGAAAAAGCAGGATGTGGCAGCTGGAAGCCCACGGCGTTCCTCGAGGAGGAGACGGGATCCGCAGTAAATTGGTGGCTCCTTCCCAGCCAGGTTATGGATCCAGCTCTGCTGCAGGTTGTTCTCATTCCCTGCTATTCATGGCAGAAAATTCTCAGTTTGGGCTTTTTTTTTTGTGTGGAAAGGATCTGTTGGGATGCACTGGAGGCAGAAGTCAAGGCCGGTCGAGGACGGTGCTGTAGATCTTCTGGAGCGTCTGCTGCCGAGATTCATTCAGCATGAGGAAACACTGCTGGCATGCAAACCTACCTCAGTAATTACTGCAGATCGCTGCTGGGAAATGAATCCTTACTTTTGCATTGTCCTTACATAATTCCCTTGCTGACCTGCTGGAGGCATGTTGAGAAGCCTTTGTGCACCAACCTCGAGGGCAGGGCCGGGGCAGGAGCTCGCGGGGCCGTCCCAGGCAGCGGGGCCAGAGCTGCTCCACAATTAACTCATTTTAATTGCAGCTGATGACACAACAGCAAAGCTCATAACCTGTGTGCTGTGGAATCAAAGGCTGCCCCGGGAGTCGAGACAGATTTATCCCAAATTGTCTTTCTTGCTTCCACCGGGTTTCTTGCTCCAAAGGAGAAGACAAATAGAGCCCAGCATGGAATAACAAAGCTCTTTGCTGTCGGTCTGGGGAGGGAGGTGCTGCACCCAGGGCCCTGGGGCACAGCAGGCTCTGCTTTGCCTGTTTGCTCAGCAAACAGCCCTGGGGGCCATCCAGAGGACCCCAGGGATAGCCCTGTCCCAGGAATAACTGCCCAGATCCACGTGGCTATGGGAAGTCCTTTTGAGTGACTTAAACTGGAGAAGCTACAACTCCCCGGAAGCCCCAAGGGTGAAACCTTTGTTGTTTTCAAATTCAGCTCCTAACAAACGTGCTGCTTTAAAGGGGTGATCTGGGAGAAATCTGGATCTGCGGAAGGAGCCGGGAAGCTGACTTTTCCTAAACACTGGAACGGAACTAAATAAGCTCACGGGTTCACACTGATCTTCTTGGCTCAATTTCCAGTACTTTTTTTTTTTAAGTAAGTTGTAGCAGTGCTTTGACTTGTTTAGAGACAGGGAGAGGAACGCCGATGGAGTTTGGAGAAAGATCCTGCTGGAAATGTTGTTAATTTGTGAGGCTCAGTCCCCATACTGCTTCCAGATGGGAATATCTAAGTCATTCCTTGCTCATGGATCCTAAGGGCACAGACTCCTGTCACCCCAGAGAGGTGATTAAACCTCAGACTGGAGTTCTGGCTGGGTTTTTTGCCTCCCTGCCCCCTCCCTTCTACCTTCAACACCTGAGGCAGCACACTGTGCTCTCTTGGCAGAGCATTCCTCCTGGGAGGAGCATTCCTCACCCATGGAAGAATGCCCCAGCTCTGGTGCAGTTCCCCAAATGGGGCTCACAGGGCTTCAGCTCCCAAATCATCGTGCCCAAGGGCTCTGGAGTGCATCCCAGTTTGAATGTGACCCCACCACCATCTCTGGCAGGGGCACCAGGAGAGGTTTTGGGGTGCTTTCCTACCTGGTGAGAGCTCCAGCCCGGGTGCCTGGTTTGTGGGATTGGTGCCAAGCTTTACATTCCCCCCGAGCTGAAACCCCCGGCCAGGAGGGCATTTCTGCAGTCACTGCAGTGCTCTGTGGGCTCCGGGCTCCCCGGATGTCCCTGCAGCTGAGCACACGTTCCTCGTGGAGTCCCTACAGCGCTTCGTCCCTCCCCAGCAGCCACCAAAGGCTGGATCCTCTCTCCCAGGGAACAGGCAGGGAAACTGGACAATGCCTGGCTTCTCCAGCTCATCCCAAGCTTCGTGCCTCCCCCTCCTGCGCACACGATGGCTGCAGCCCCAAAACTCTGCTCTGTGAAATTGCTCCATCAAAGCTTCCCGTAAAACGCACGGCTTCTCATTCCCGGTATTCCCAGGGATCTCCAGCTCCTGTTTTACCAACCCAGCTGCGCTGACAACAGATCCCAGATCCCCCCGAGTATGTGCTGTTCCTTCTTAATCCCTTCGTAGCTCCCGTGGTTCACTGAAATATCCCGGATCGGAGCTGCAGTCGGCGTTGCATGGAAGAGGCCGCTCCTCTTTTTTAAAGCATAAACAATCCCAACAGCAGCAAAAAGCCACACTTGGGTGTAGATGTGTTCGTGTTCTACCTTTTCCTCCAGCTTAGACCCAAATTTTGTGCTGGAAGCGTTAAGACACCAGCTCTGGAGGGGTCAGTGGTGAGCAGCGGATGGCACTGGGAGGCTCCGGCTGAAATACGGTCATGGCCAAATCCAGCACCGCTCCCATGTTGTTCCAGCAAGGAGGGAAGGGAAAATCCCTCCGAAAGGGCACAAGGAGAAGAGTCAGGCCAGCTGTAGAGCCGTGCCCACCCTTCCAGGGGAGCTGATTCTCCAGCCCAGCTCCAGGGCACTGAGGATCACAAAATACCAGGGGGGAGCCGGCAGCTCCAGGTGTGTGGTGAAACCAGGGCACAGCAGAGCAGCCCCTGCACAGGAGACATCCTGAGGTCCACCTCGAGCAGCAGAATGTCCAGTTGAATGTGAAACTTTCCCCCATCCCCTTGTGCTTCTTTTGTAAAGGGATCAGGATGAATTTTCCATGGAGGCGGGGCGTTCTCCCAGTTTTTGCCCGTGGGGTCCGTGCATGGGGAACTCGGTGCATGTGATGCGCTGCCGCCTCTTCCAGCCCTTCCCTCGGCACTCTGGTGTCTGCGCTGTGACAACATCCAACTCCTCAGGAGAGGGGAAGGAGCCTCCATGGCCGTGAGACCTCCACATAGCGGAATGTGTGGGGCAGTCCCTGCCCGTGGCTGACCCCACTTGCACTCGGCTCTTGGTAGACTTTGTTTACAGTAGTCCAGTGTGGGTTTTGTAACGTTTAATTTTTAGCACTTTAACTGTGAGTGTACAAACTGGTTCCCTTGTAGTAGGTGTACATTTTCATTTTAGACCTTTGGAAGTTTTTAATAAAACGATGGAAAACCCCTTGTCTCTCTGTCGACCGGTTTTCAGTTCATCTCTGATGGGCATAATCACACCCACCCTTAAAAATCCAGTTCAAAGGTTAAATAATAAATTATCAGATTTGACTCTGGCCAGCAGCTCTCTGAATTTGAAGAAAGACTTTCTAGCCTTAATCTCGCCCCAACATCTGCACTTGTGGACGCCGGGCACCCTTCCAGCAAACACAAAGCTCTCTGCAGATTTCGGGCTCTGGTTTGTTCCGCCCTTTTACGAGAACAGACCGCTCAAACCACCAGCATTTCACAGGCAGAGAGGAGCGAAGAGCAGACAGGTTTGGGAGCAGCAATGCCAGGGATGTTTGGGGATTTTCATTGCCAAATCCAACCTGAGGACAGGATGACTGATTTATTTGAAGGAGCTGTCTGGCATTTGGGCGGATACGTGGTTGTACGCTGAGTCTCGCATGGCTGGTGATAAAATAACTCTTGTCACTAATTACTGGTGCTCACTTAGGTCTCATTAGATAAATAGTTCAGGGATGAAACTTTAGGAGCTGCTGGTCTCCCTCATCTTCCTGAATTTAAACTGTTGTGGGTTGTGAGTGACCAGTTCTGAAGTCAAGCAGCCAAAAATGTGATCTCTTGCAGCTGAGGAGGATTCCCTGTGCTGCTGAACCCTTCGGGGATGAGGAATGGGAGCTCACAGCATTTTTCTCCCCTCTGTCCTGCATTGCCAGGTCCCAGAGGGGTTAATGCAGGGTTGGGGAGGAGATGGAGTCACCTGGAGCTTGTTTAGCCCTCTCCAAGGTGGTTTAATGACCTGCAGGTGAGGACAGTGGGAGGAGCATGGAGAAAGAGGAGCTGGAGGAGGGGGATGTGGTCAGAGCAGAGGCTGAGGTCAGTTCAGACCCCCAGGCTGGGATTAGGGGTGGGAGTTTTTTAGTCACCATCACATTCCTGATGTGCCTGAACACCCTGGTTGCTGTCTTGGGGCCAGCTCTGTCTCTCAGCCCTGCTAGCTTGTGCCCTTGTTGTGATTTCCCCTCCAATTTGAAGGGAGAAGAGCATCTGGCCACGCACTAATCCTAAAGGCAATAAAATCAGAATCATGGAATGGGTTGGGTTGGAAGGCACCTTAAATTTATCTTATAGTTCTCCCCCTGCCATGGGCAGGGACACCTTCCACTATCCCAGGTTTTCCAAGCCCGGCCAGCCTGGCCTTGGACACTTCCAGGGATCCAGGGGCAGCCACAGCTTCTCTGGGCACCCTGTGCCAGGGCCCCACCCTCATAGGGAAGGATGTTTTCCTAATATCCAATCTGAACCTACTCCAAGAAATCCTTTGTAACAAAAGGCTGAAACAAACCAGGTGGAAATAGGAAGATCTTTTTTTAAAAAGTCATTTTCTTTAGAGTTATCTCCAGCTCAGAGCTCTGGCCCAGTGGGATAAAACTGCCGGCCCTGGAGCGTGACCGTCCGGGATCCACGTTTCCAACGCCCTTGGCTACCGGTCCGACTGGTTTTTATGATAACACTCCAGGCACCTTTGATTGATATCCAGTCTCCAGTTTCAGTGCCTGCACCTGTTTGCCACCTTTTCCCAGCACCCACATCCTGCTGCTGTTACCCACCGGCATCCCCTGCTCCCCCTCCATCCCACGGGGACATCCCAAGCAGAGAAAGCCGCTTTCTCCTCACCCATCTCTTTGATTTTGGGTTTTATGAGATCCCACCTTCCCCTTTGCTTCCTGCCCCCATTTATTGCCTCCACACCCCCCCCCCCCCCGCAGTACTTCAATGCATTTCAAAGCCTCTGCGTCTCAGGAGCTGGCTTGAAAAATTTCCAGGGTCTCCCAAGGGAGTGCTGCATGAGTGCTCAGCAAATTGGAGGTATCCTGATACCTGAAATGGTGGGAAAGCTGCAGAAGGATGGATCTGCAGTGCCAAATGGTTGCCAGCCTCTTCCTGAGCTGCTGTAATTCAGTATTTTAAATATAAATATTCCTGTTCGGTGTAGACATATCCTCCGCTGCTTCCCGTTCAGCGGTGCACCTTCCCGGTGCAGAGGGTTCCTGCCTTTGGGAGAACGTGCTGAAAAAATCCCTTAAGGCCCTGAGTTGCAACATAATCCAGCTACAAATCCCACCTGGAATCTGTCAGAAGGGACGAGCCCCGACATTCCCCCGCCGATGCCTTCAAAGCCCTCTGATCTCCGCCATGGAAACGACACCATCAGATAAGGCTCGGCCCCTGCCAAAAGACACAGAACATCTGCTCGGCTGCAGAAAGCAGGATTAGGTAAAAGTTAACCTTGTTCCTCAGTTTTAATTTTTGGGAGGCAACTAGCTCCCAAGTTCTCCTTCACGGGGGGGGTGGGGCTTTCATGGTGGTCCCCAAACTCTGAGGATGAGGTGCCCTTGGGGACGATGGCACCGATGCACAGAGGGAGCAGGGCCATCGATGTGCTTGCTTGTGGAAGAGCAATAAAATCAGGGGCTAACCAAGAGTTTGGACCCCTTTGAAAGAATTCCAATTTCTAGTGACAAGATGAGAGGGAAGGCCTCAAGCTGCGCCAGGGCAGGTTCAGGTTGGACATCAGGAGGAACTTCCTCACAGAAAACATTGGAAGGGGCTGCCCAGTAAGGTTTGGAGTTCCCATCCCTGGAGGTGTCCAAGGAATGACTGGGGATGGCACTCACTGCAAGGTGCTGATCAAAGCCTGGACTTGATGGTCTCAGAGGTCTTTTCCAGCCTAAATCATTCAGTGAAAACCAGAAACCATCTTTAGTTTTCAGCTCATTTTCTCCACTGGAAATGTTGCTCCCCAAAAGCAACCCCCAAAGAACCTGCTTGTTCCACAAAAGCTCCTGGCACTCCCCTGGGTGACCCGACCTTGGCAGCAGCCCAAGGAAACGTGAGCCCGCAGCGCTGCTTGGGCAGGTGAAGGGTTAACCCTGGTCTGTGCGTGCCTTTAACTGTGAGCAAAATCCCCGAATCCTGCCGGAGCTCGTTAGTCCGTGAGCGGGGTGAAGGGACACGGCGCTAATTGGAGTGACGGCCTCCGGAGCTGTGAGGAATTAGCGGCGGCACAACGAGGAGGTGCCGAGTTCGCGGCCGTTGACAGGTGCCGGCTCACCCCCGGCCGCCCCCAAACCCCAGACCCCTGTCGCTCACTGCCCGTGACCCTCCCGACCTATCCGCGGGGCACTGCTTCCTCCAGCTGCTGGGGAGGGATTTGCATCCCGTCCGGAGCAGCTGCTGTTGGAAAAGCTCTGACTGGCCGGACTGAAACTTTTGTTTTTCGCTGGAAGTGCAGGAGGGAGGAGCCCTGCGGGCCCGGCGGTGACGGTGGATGTCACAGGGACATCTCCGTTCCTCCCTGGAGCAGCAGTAAATCGAATTCTCGATGCTGCTCCTGCCCCAGACCCTCCGGGGCTTTGCATCAGCCAGATTAGTCGGACCGGGGTGGTGCAGGAGCAGAAAAAGCTGCACCATCCCACGAGCTCATGTGCCCAGTACTGGGTTCAACCTGGCTCCTCGGGAGCCCGTTCTCCTCCTCCTCCGCTCCCACTGTAATCAGAGCTCGTTGTACATTTGTTTCCCCCGTATCCTGTTTTCTCAAGGATAAGCCATCCTTAAATGCTTTTCCTCCCTCCTGGGACAGCGGTGAATTGGGGTCCTTTTAAAAGAGCTCTTGGAACGGCACTGGGTGCAGGGAGGATGTTCTGCTGTGCAGGGGTGGAGGGATGCTCTTGAGAGATGCTTGTGGGGAGGAATTGGTGCTTGGGATGCTGACAGAATCCTCGAATGGTTCGAGCTGGAAGGTTTGGGAGGATGTTATGGGAGAAGCCACGATGCTGATGCTGTGCAAAGTCCTGAGCGCCGGCAATGCCCCACATCTGCCCTCGGGAGCTGCTGCTCAGGGCAGTTCGGCGGGATCCACAGCTTTTCCACCCAAACCGCGGGGCAGAAACCTCTCCGTCACTCTGGAAGACGAAAATCTCCAGGGAAATGGGAGGGCTCATCCCCGCCTGTCTGACCACGAGGCTGGGACAGTGCTCGGCCTCGCCGCTGGATTTGGGGAGCTCACGGGGGCTCCCTCCTTGGGGCCAGGACGGCTGCGGAGAACCAGCCCCGGAAAGCGGCGTCCCCAGGGGCCAGCCGGGATTTTTAAGGCAATAGTGCCACCCTGTGCACCGCGCGAGCCCCGGGCTCACAGTGGCACCAGTGGCCCGAGTGGCACGGATGGATGACAGGTAGGAAACTGGGGGTGGTGGCACTGGGGATCAACACCCAGGGTGGGGATACGTCCATGGATACGGCCACGGCAGGGAAAGGGTGGCATTCCCACGGGAATCAATCGATCCCATTGCAGTTGGGATCCTGCAGAGGCCAGAAATGTCTGTGGTTTGTAGGGACACCATAAGAGCTAGAGAATCATGGAATGTGCAGAAATCACATCAAACTCGGTGCTTTCTGGAGCTGCAAACGGGAGCTTTGTGCTAGTTTATGCTTTTCCCCATCTTTTCTGGTGCCTGGACAATGCAAGTCCCCTCCTCTGCTCCATGTCCTGCCCTGGAGGGAGATGTGGGGGGACAGACACGGCAATATCCCATCAGTGACCCTGCAAGAGGAGTCCCATGTCCTTTTCTCTGAGCCCCGTGAGGGACCAGCACCACCTGGGAGAAACCCCATGTGGGATATCTGGGACAATTTAGTTGTCACAACTTGAGGCCTCTAGGAGGGCTGGGGGCAAGCAGTTATTTTGTGTGTGGGTGATGGGTGTGTCCCCAACACCCCAGAGACCAGAAACACCCCAATGAGTGTCTCCTCACCACCCCAGAGACCAGAAACACCCCAGTGGGTGTCATCTTGACACCCCAAGTGCCTGAGGGTGCCTCCAGGTGCAGCTCAGCTCCTGTGAAATGAGCACCCAGGAGGACGGAGCAGAGCCCTGTCCCTGGTTTCAGCTCCCCAGAATTTCTCCCCGCAGGAAATTTCAAATCCCCATCATGTCCAAACTTCCTCCATGCCTATGTACCCCAGACTGTTTCAGGGTGTCAAATGGGGACAAGAAGCTTTTGGGACATTTTTAGGGTCAGGCTTTGCTATTTTAGTTCCCCCAAAAGTATGCACGCACTTAAGGGCACACATGCAAATCCACACACCCTGTATGGCCCCACAAAGGCTGTTGGGAAGTCATCTCCCATCCTATAGGGTCTATATGGGATCCTCAGAGTGGAGGGAGGGAGGGAGGAAGGAAGGAAGGAAGGAAGGAAGGAAGGAAGGAAGGAAGGAAGG
>NW_024581462.1:0-14661 GCF_017639235.1 Corvus kubaryi
ATGATCTTTAATGTCTCTCTCCACCCAGACGGCTCTGGAATTCCATGAACTCTGCCGTTTAAATGTCAAAATTTCACCCTGATACGATGAGCAGCAAAGTCCTCCTCTCCCTTTGGATCAGAAAACGACTGCAGAGCAAGGTCAAGCTCCGAGGAGATTTTAACCTGCCCAGGAGTTAGGAAAAACTTGTTTTTTGTGGATTACCTCTTAAATGCCGCAAAATTCAACCTGGGATTAGGCAGATTGATTTGGATTCAAGGTAGCAGCCAGCGACTCGTCTCACGCGTTGCTTTGATGGTGGCGTCAGGTATTCCTTTAATGTGATCCTGTTTATTCATGAGGAATTCTCCCCAGCTCCGGTTTTCCTCAGCACTCAAATGGGAAAAAATGGTTTGTGGGGTCAGGGATTTCCAGTCGAGGTGCTGGGCTTGAAGAATCTCTCCCCAGTCCTTTTCTCTCCACCACCCCTTTGAGTTTCTGCGAGTTCTGCCACGTTCTCTCCCACACGTTCACGTCCTGGAGGAAACCCTCATCGCCGTTCCTTCCCACGTGCACTCCGGCTGCAGCAAAACCCATTTCCTCTCCCAGATTCCCTTTGGCAAACCCTGGGAAATCGCTTCTATTGTTCCAGGATCTCGTTTTACACCGATTTCACTCCTCCTGACATCCATTTTACATGAGGGGCGGTTGTTTTGCCCTTGAGCTCCAGGAATGCGGCTCATCCAAAGGAGAACTGCACCTGACAGCGCCGGCGGGGTCGGAGATTTTTATCTTGGGATTCTGTTCTGCCTTCCAAGCTGAGCCCTGGTCAGGCAGGGTCTGCCTGCGTGGAGGTGGATCCTGCACAGCATTCCTGGGAGTCTCCAAACCATGGCTTGGTGTCCCAGAGGGACACCGGGACCATGGTGATGTTTTCCTGCCACCCCCACCAAAGCCTGAGGGACGCTCGAGGTGGTGTCTCCCTGCTCCAGGGATCCAACTGAAGAGCTGAATTCCCCATCCCTTGGCAGCTGTCTGGAAGTAAAGGGTGGAGAGCACAACCCAGAGCCTCAGTGGGAGGATTTTTGGGAAGGGACAGCAAAGTGTCCTTGGAAAAGAAGCACCAGAACATCATTGTGGGAGTGGGAGGCTGGATCAGCACCTGAAACGTGGCACCTGCGCTGCTGAATAATCACCACAGATGTGCCTGAGCACCAGCAATTACCTCCAGCTTAAGTGATATTAAAGGCAGATCCTCGATAAACAAGCAAATCTCACAGAATTCCTCTCCCTCCTCGCAATAATCCTCTGTAATTGTGGATAAATGGCAGATTTGCAGGAACGCTCGGCATTAAAAAGTTCTCCACAAATAGAGAGAGGCTGGGATCTCACTCAGGAGAGGCAAACGGGGAGGGTATTTATTATTGTTTCCTTATTTCAGGGGGATTGTTTCCACCTGGTTCTCAGCTGCATCCACAGCTCAGCGCTGGGACAGGCGACTTCTAAACCTTTCAGCCGAGGCTTGTCCCACTTTTTCATGGCACAGGAGAATCCTAAACCTCACAGAAACGGCACAAGAGAATCCTAAACCTCACAGAAACCTTCAAGAGCTGCCGTACAAAACCATTGAGCGCGGCTGGAAAATAACATCAGGACGTTCATTTGCAACGAGGAGGCATTCGGTGAAAATATTCAGCGAAAAGCCTCCAAGAACTCAACCCAAAAGTGGTGTTAGAGTTGGGAAAAACATCCCACAGAAAGAGGGTGAGGTGGAAACTGGGAAGCTCTTTGATGTAGTGCAACATCCAAGGACCAGGGGACGCGGATTAAAACGTGATTCATAAAAGGCTTTTTGCTCAGGCGCTTGGGAGCTCTGGGGAACAGCCCGGAGGAGCGCTGGGTCCGGCAGGGTTACTCACGTTGGGAAAGAGCTCTGAGAGCGCTTGGCCAAACAATCCCTGGCTGGGGTAATTCCTGAGCTGATTGTTCCCGGGCACAGGGATAAGCTTGGCTCTGCTGGATATTGACTTAAACACAGCCCAGGTGCTTTCGTTGTGGCTCTGTTGGTTCCCGAGGATTTTTGTTGGCACGGCGGAGAGGAATCTCCTGCTCCCGGCACGTTCGGAGTGGTGAGTCCGTGGATTCCCACAGGGACCAGGGAATGGTCAAGAGGATCCATGACCTGTTTGCCAGGCTTGGATTAATGACAGCGTCACCCTTTCCACATCAGCTGGGCTGAGGTGACCCCTGGGAAGTGTCAGAGGTGGCATTTCCAGGGATTCACACAAGAAAAGGGGGAACTCTTCCCGCAGGTCACTCCCACACCCCTCCTGAGCTTGTCAATGCACAGAAAATTCACCTTGGATCTAAGATTGGGAAAATCTCCGGTGCCAGAGGTGATGAAAGAAAACATGGGGCAGTTCTAACACAGATCCATGTGCAAAACTCTGCTTTGGGAGGGAAATGCCTTTCTTTAGCCAGTGGATAATCCTGGGAGCCCAGGAAGTGACGGATCCAGGCAGTGCAGACACAAATACCATTCATCACTTCCATGCTCCGACATCCTCGTACACCTGCCCTGCAATTCGATCATCCCGGCCTCCTCTCAGCCAGGAGATCCTCCCAGTGATAGAATTATATTCCATCACAATTAATTCATTCTTCCTGTGCCGTGCAAAACCCACACATTCCTCCCAGCCTGGCAGCTTTATTTAAAAACTCTCCAACAACCCCTTGTCCTAATCCCTCCCATTCCAGCTCTCTAACATCCCCCAGGAGTTCCGGCCTGACAAGTGGCGCTGAAAGGACACAAAGCAGCGCCAGCTGCAGCTACAACTGGACCAAAACCGATCCAAAAAAGGCCAAAAGAGCGGGAAACTGGCTTTGCAACCAGGCAGCTGGATGGGCAGAGTGAGCCTGAGGAGGACATGGAAAACCTTGTGCCACAGGGAAAGGAAAAGAGGTGAAGCTCTTACGCCTGCCTGGCCTGCTCGATGGGGTCGTAGTTGTCCAGGTAGTTGTACCGGATGGTGTCCGTGGGATGCCTGTCGGATGAACGCCAAGGAGGGAGCTCCTTTTTCCCCCTGGTTGTCCCACGTCCTGCCACAGAAAGTTTCCTCTCTGGGATGTTGCTTTTTACTGGTTGCACATCGATAACTATGAACTCGTCCTTGGAAGGAGTCTGATAAGAGATTAGAGCAAGGAAACAAGTTTGAGCCTATGATGAAAATTAGGTTGGTTTAAATTTAGGGTTAAAATAATTGGGAATTAACTCAAAATTGGTCTCTGCAGGCTCCATTATGGTGAGCGGACAGAAAGAGGCACCTTGGCAGTGCTTTTCATCACCCAGGTCCTACAATCCATATTCAAGCGAGCCGAGCTGCTGTTGAGATGGATCAGCTTCTCTCTGTCAGCTACAGAGAGTCTGTGGGGGACTTGGCTTTAATTTAAAGGGCTGAGCTTTGAATTCAGGGCAGGAGGATCCCAAAAAGATAAAGAGGCGGGGGGGCTGAGAGCCAGACCCGACCCCAGATTTGCCCCTGGGCACAGACGCCCGTGGAGGCGGCGGATCCGTACCTTGGGCCTGGTGACGCGCAGCTCCCTCACCATCTCGATGTAGTGCTTTTTCCAGACGCCCTGCTCGAAGGGGGTCGGGCAGAAGTTGATGAACCACCCGAAACGCAGGCACTTCAGCATCCACAGCTGATCCAGCTCCGACAGGTACTTCCAGTGCCAGCTCACCTGTGAATTCCCAGCCAGTTGGAAACCTTGGGGTTTAAAGCATCCAAGATTTCGGCTACGGATTTCTGGGCTGGGGAGGTAATTCCCACATGTGCGTAAACAATTCTTCTGCACTGTTAATGCTCCTCTTGAACCTTTGATCAAACCATTTAAACCTTTCAAGGCCTTCCTGGTGTGGGGCCCTTCTGTGATTCTAAGTAATTTTCTAACCTCTTTTCTTCCTGCCCGAGCATGGATAGTTTGAGTCGCATCCTCATGAAATGCTGGAGAAAGTTACTAAAGCAAGGCTTAGCCAAGCCGAGATTATGATATATTCTTAAATTACATGGAATATTACGTTAGTGCAGCAATAATGTCACTGATAGCTGAACTTATTAATTTAAAACTGCTGCAGGCAGCATCTCACAGCATTTTATGGCATGCAAACAGATTTTTGGAGTCTTAACCACTGTGCTGCAAAGCACATCTGTAATTTTCTGCTTCTCCACATCCAACACTTGATCCTCAGGCATTTTAAAGGATCTGTTTTCCTTGAAGGATCAAGTGTTGTTCTTTGCAAAAGCACAAGCCAGAATTTCTCAAAGAATTAAGGGCTCTGGTCACGGTGCAAGGTGTTTTAGAGGAATGTGATTTCCAGGAAGTACCAGGCTTCCTTTCTGGGAATAATCACTCTTGAAAATGCCACATTTAAAACGCTTTAGAACGGAGCATCTAAAATTACTCCTCACTTCTGTGAATCTTGGCCAATCTGGCTTAATTTAGGATCTGAGGAGCGAGCCTTTGGCATAGAAGATCTTTTGTCTTCACCAAAAATCAATGTTTTCCCTTTTTGTTTTTTTTTAAAGGACTTTAACCTGGTTTTCTGAACCCCGGGCAGGTGTTGGCTTTTTCACCTGTGCACATCGACAGAGGCTCCGTGGATCCAGGAAGGAAAAGATGTACAAGGACAGGACTCGAGGGAGCCTCGTGGTAAAATCGATGGCCTCGGTGGGGACTCGGGCCTGGAGCTGCTTGGCACAGAATTTCTGCTGGGACAGGGAGCAGCGTTCCAGCAGGTCCACCAGGATCCTCCTCCTCTGGCCATCTGTCCACTTGTCAAACTGGAAAAAAAAAAAAAAAAAATGGAGTTTCAGGTGCAGAAAAACCGGAGATTCAGCTTCTTAAAATAAAATGAGGCGAGGGAAAGTGCACAAGCAGCAGCTTCTGGTGACTCATTCGGAGGGAGCAGAGCGCTGGGAACAAATGGAGAGGCTACGTGAAAAGAAACTCTGGAGCCACGTAAGGATTCCTGATCCTCAGAGCATCCAGGATGGCCTAGGCCAGGACTCACTCATGCTCTTTGCTGCTGGGACCAGCTCCGAGAGGTGGCTTCCCTCACGGAAAGGAGGAGGCTCAGCTGCGTGGTTACAGGAGCAGGCCCCAAAGAGGAGCTCACTGCTGCTTCCTTCTCCCTCCTGACACTTTCCCCCGCCGCCGCGACCTCGGCGTGCCGCACAAGTTGTAAAGTATTTTTCCTCACAATCCCACTGCACAGGGGAGAAATCCCCGCTTTGAGCAGCGGAGCAGAGGGAAACCAAACGAGCTCGTGAGGGGAAAAATCTGCGGCGGTGGCGGCAGCAGCAGAGTCACAAAGGTTTTCCACAGCTTTTCCATGCTTCTGGCAGGTAACCTAGAGAGGAGGATTGAATCCGTGTGGGAGGAACCGAGCGCTCAGGTAACCGGGGATGGCTTTGCCACCGCGGCGTCGGCGCAG
This sequence comes from Corvus kubaryi, assembly GCF_017639235.1. Classification (NCBI taxonomy): domain Eukaryota; kingdom Metazoa; phylum Chordata; class Aves; order Passeriformes; family Corvidae; genus Corvus; species Corvus kubaryi. The sequence goes on from NW_024581462.1 coordinate 5,474, forward strand.
AGCTGAGTCAACAGGGTGGGAGTGACGGCGGCGCTGGCTGGGCTTTCACTCGTGGGGACATTGGCGATGGCAAGGGCCCTGTCAGCAGCCATCTCCTGCCAGGAGAACGGCCTCATCCCACAGTCGCTGCCCGCTGGCTCCAAACCTGCAGCCCAGCTGCCAGGAGCGAGGGAAAAGCCCCGGGATCGCGGTGGCTGCAGGCAGGAGCAGCAGGAATTGCCAGTGGGAACGGCAGGCAGCAGGGTGGGATGGTTGGAGAGGGATTTCCTGAGGGGGATGATGGGTTTTGCTTCATCCCGTACAAGAGTTTGCAGTGACAGGACAAGGGGAAGGGTTTTAAACTGAAAGAGGAAAGATTTAGGTGGGATATTGGGGAGAAATCCTTCCCTATGAGGGTGGGGAGGCCCTGGAGTAGAATTCCCAGAGAAGCTGTGGCTGCCCCTGGATCCCTGGAATGTCCCAGGCCAGGTTGGACGGGGCTTGGAGCAGCCTGGGATGGTGGAAGGTGTCCCTGCCCATGGCAGGGGGTGGAACGGGATGAGACTTAAGATCCCTTCCAACCCAACCTCTGGAATTCCATGAAACTCCTCCTCAGCACAGCAAGAGCAACCTTGACCCAAACTCACCTTCTTTTCAAAGGGAAAACTGAGCGCTTTGGGGAATTCCCCTCCTTGGGGAATGCTGCTTTTCCCAGTTTGTTTCCTTCTCAGGGCTGGCCATCCCCAACCACGCGCTCTGTTTGCTCACACTGTTGCCTGGAGCCACCTTTCCACAGCTCCCAGCTCGCTCTCTGCACGTCAGATCTGTGCACATTGTTGTCTGCATTTAACCTCAGGGACATCTAAGTCCTTCGTTAAACGTGACCTCCAAAAATTGAATAAAAATATTAAAATAAAATAAAAATATAAATATAAAAATATAAATAAAAATAAAAAATAAAAATAAAAATAAAAATAAATTAAAATTAAAATTAAAATATAAAAATAAAAATAAAAATAAAAAATAAAAATAAAAACAAAAACAAAATTAAAACCAAAACCAAAATATAAATATAAATATTTACTATAAAAATAGTAAGAAAAAAAATGTTCCTCCAGTGATGTTTTTATTATCATGGGTTAACTATTAAATAAATAGTTTAATGCCCAGTGTCTTTTCTTTTCCCTTTCAGACTAAAAATTCAGGATTTTTTTTCCTTGTCTTTCCTCCCCACCCCACGTCCATGCCCAAATGGAGGACTGGCAGAATAATAGTTCAAAATTCACTGTGCAATTCAAGGGAATTGAGAAGCATTTTCTCTCCTGATCATTTTGAAGAGCTCTTTCCTTATTGATTTATTTTCCCTTGGATGAATTCCAGTGCTGGAGAATAAACTCCAGGAAGAAAATGGCTCTTCTCCTCACAGACACCTCTGCAAGACCTTCAAGAAGGTTGGAATGAAGAAAGTGTGGAATTGGCATTCCTGAGATCCTGGAGAGACGAAAAGCCAAACAGAAAAAGCTCCCAGATGTCCCTCTCTGTTCAGACACAGTGAATTAAGGAATATTCCCTTTTTTTGATCCCTGTTCTTCATATAACTGTCACTTCTAATGATGCTTAGCAGGGTATTAAGGGAAAACTGAAGTAGGACTTGGGGATTTAGGGCTTAGAAACGTTCCCTGAGAATAAACTCAGACAAAGATGGACCAGAGGGGGACAGAGGAGGTTCTGCCTGTCCCCTTCTCACCCTCGGCTTGAAGTGAAAGGTTTTCCCTGTCACACGAAGGGGGAAAACTTCTGCTGCACGCGTTCCCCGTTGATGATCCCGGCCACATCCTCTGCTCGTTAAAGCAATCCCCAACCACCAACTTGCACAGATAAATTTCTCCCGAGCGAGCTCCGGAGACAAGGGAGTAACTGGCTTAGTCTCTTCCACATCAAGAGATTAAGTGAACTAGTCAAAACAAATCCAGCCTCACTTTCCAGCAGACACAAGAGTTGCTCCTTTTTAACCCTCTCCACCCCGCCATGGGTTTTCCAATGAGGGAATTCCTTCCAGCATCCCCAGCCTCCGTTTAAACTTCATTTAAACCAGTGCCACAGCACCGGGAGCACTGGGAACACCCAGCCCCTTCCCCACTGCACCCAGCAGCAGCCAAGGAGTTAAGCTGGCACAGGTTGTCTCTTTTCCAGCGTTAACAAGCGTGTCCCCATCCCACATTTGGCCGCTTCCTCCACAGATCCTCCCCTTGGATGCGATTACAGCAGCCCAACCAGTCGGACCGGATTCCCCTGGCTTCGCCTCCTCTCTCCCCACGGCTTTTCCCCTCTGTCTGGGCCTTCCCCGAAGCCCTGGCAAACAAAGTCTCCGCAGGGATTGTGTGACACCGGGCACAGCGCTCGGGCCCTGCCCTGGATCGCTTTGCGGTTCATCCATGAGTGCACACACACAAATAACGCAGCCTGACACCGAGAGAGAGCCCAGAGAGGCCCCTCTGCTGCAGGACACTCACTGCTGGTTTGACTGGTTCTGACTGGAGGGGGACACATCCCTCATCTCCAGCCCAGCATGTGGATCTGAGCTCCCAGGTTGGGATCCCTGTGCTCGGCAAAAGTAGGAATGCGTTCTCCAGCCGAGAAACAATTTCCCCCTCCCTTCCCCAGCCACCCTCTCCCAGTCCTGCTGAAAGGATTTGCTGGAGGCCCAGGAGCTGGGTGAGAAGGTGAGAAGCAGACGAGGCACCCGATATCTGTAAAACACCTTAATCCACCCAACCAAATCCCAAACTTCTCTGCTGCCAAGCACCTCCTTGTCAGTGATTAGGAACTCTCCCCCAGGATCTGTTTGGTTTCACTTTTCCCTCTGCAGTTACACAAAGAAATCTGACTCTTTACAGGAGAATCATGGAAAGATTGGGTTGGAAGGACCTTAAAGCTCATCCCATTCCACCCCGTGCCATGGGCAGGGACACCTTCCACCATCCCAGGGTGCTCCGAGCCCCATTTCCAAGAGGAGATTCCAGGAAGGGAAGGTGGCCTGGTCACAAGAATGAACCATTGCCCTGTCACCTGCCATGGGATCAGCTCCTGGATAAAGGCCAGGCTGGACAAGGCTTGGAGCAACCTGGGATAGCGGGAGGTGTCCCAGCCCGTGGCGAGGGGTTGGAATGAGATGAGCTTTAAGGTCCCTTCCAAGCCAAGTTTTTCTGCGATTCCCCTGTAAAATGTCGGGTTTGCTTGTTTAATGCGGAGGTAAAAGTGAAAGCTAGGCCGGGGACAAGCCTGCCACGGGAAGAGCAATTATTATCAGCAAATTTAGGGGCAGTGTTATTGTGCCCCACAAATGTGGTCCATGGGCACCATCCTGGAAGCGTGTCCCTCACCTGGGAGGGCTCAGTTCCCACACAGAGAGGTGACAGAAGGAAAAATGAGAGCTTAAATCAGAGAATCCCAGAATCACTGAGGTTGGAAAAGACCTCCGAGGTCATCGAGTCCAACCTGTGGCCGGCCCCCACCTTGTCCCCAGCCCAGAGCTCTGAGCGCCACCTCCAGCCCTTCCTTGGACACCTCCAGGGATGGGGATTCCAAACCTCCCTGGGCAGCCCCTGCCAAGGCCTGAGCACCCTTTCCATGGGGAAATTCCTCCTGATGTCCAGCCTGAACCTCCCCTGGCTCATCTTGAGGCCGTTTCCCCTTGTCCTGTCCTTTATTCCTTGGAAGCAAAGCCCAAATCCCACCTGGCTGCCCCCTCCTGTCAGGTGAGAAACTTTCAGGTGCGCAGAAACTGAAATTAAATCCCTTCAGGTCACCTCATTCCTTGTTTCTCAACACCCTGGGAGACATCAAAGATGCCCTGTGGCACCAGTGGGAAAAAATAACGAAATGAAAATGTAAAACCGCAGTCCCTGGATGCACGCAAATAAAATCAGGAAGAATTAAATAAACGATGAGCATCCCAAGTTTAATCTAATCTTTGTCTGGAAAACCAAATAAAGGAAAACTGCTGTGGCAGGGCCGCACGAGGCATTTCCTGTTTCTGCTTTTCCAGGATGTTCCTTCCATGCAAGAAGTTGGGGGATGCCGATCTGGTTCATCTCCTGCCACAAGGCAGGATCTGCTCTCCCCAAACCATTCCTGGCGCTGCTCGTCCAACCTCAAAAGGCTCCGGATTCCACCCCTAATCCCCAGGCAAGCGATTCCAGCAGGGAATTATCTCCAGCACTGGATTTTGCTCGTGTCTAAATCGTGTCTCCATAATTGCAACTCAAGCCCTGGATCTCCTGCCCTCTCCACAGGGATCAGATCGTTCCCTTCCTCTTTCCAACACCTTTTGTGTTTCGGTAGAAGGTGTTTTTACGCCTCTTCTCCATCTTCCCTACGGCACAGGGATTGTTTCCATGTTTTCTGGACCTGAGTCTGCTCTCACGTCTGACTCGTTCCCAGCTTTCCCAAAAGGCGGGGAGCAGGACCGGGAATGACGCTGCCTTTGGGATATTTCCCTTTATTGTAAGTCACTGTCAGCTTACGTGCAGTTTGTGATCCCCCCTCATTCCCAGGAATTTTTCCTGCAGAGCCGCTGCATCCTTGGGTTCTCTCAGATATGAAGTTTTTGTGTGTCAGTCTTTCCTGCAGCGTTTTTCCCTCGTCCTTATCTGACTGCAGACCTTTCCATCCTGATTTCTAACCCCCAACGTTCAGGAAACCCCTCCATTCCTGGCATCACCTGCAGATGGAATCATGGGATCACTAAGGCTGGGAAAAGCTCTCAGATCATCGAGTCCAACCATTAAATGAGGATTCGTTTTCCATTCCATCGTCTGGACGTTACTGAAAATGCTTAACAGCAGTTAGGACAGGCTTCAGCCTTCCAGGTTCAGAATAAATCCTTTACAACCACCCTGGACGTGATCCCAGCCATGGAATCCATCCTCCAGCTGCTCCATTTAGTCCATATTTCCTGAGAGCGCTCGGAGAAGGTCATGGGAACCAACATGGAAAATCCTGCCAGGAGCACTGGGATTTCTCCGTGTGGTTCCTCTCGCTCTCGGAGTGCTCCAGGCTCTCCACAACCCCAGGCTTGGAAGGGTGTTAAGAGCAGCTTTTGTGCTTTCTTTCCTTGGAATGCTGGATGGCAGGAGCACGAGGAGAATTAGCTCTGAAGGAGCCTTCTGAGAGCTGCTGATCCAGAGTCACGGGAAGGGGCGGAAATGTGACCTTCCGGAGATGATTCAGCACTTGGGAGAGTGTTTGGAGGAAAGCTTTTCCCAGATTTTGGCATTTTTATACATCCAGCAGTTTCCAAGAGATGGGTTTTATGTTTTCCACTTGCTGCCTGACCCATTAAAAGCTGGTTTTTTTGAGCAACAATCGCTCAATTATTTCATTTCCTTGGTGTCCCTGAAATTCCTTATCATCAAAACACAGCAAATGATGGAAAGCCTGTTTCCTATACGGACAAATAATCCTTAAAATCAAAATATTTGCCTGTAAAGACCAGTTCATATGGAAAAATAATTTCATGAGTGACTTACGAAGCATAAAGAATAAGCACCAGTTCCAACCCAAACCGATCTATGTGTGCACTTGGTAGATAAAATCTCATTTATTACAGATTTCAAAGAGCCTCCAGCAGGCCAGGGCAACATCTGAACATCCAACATCTCCTTTGAGGACTCCACAGACATTTCCCAGGGTTTTTCATCTCATTTCAGCTCATTCCAACCTTGGAATATGATTTCCCAGCTTCAAAACTTACGGAACGTGGGCACTGAGGGAATTTACGCCTTTGCTCTCCTCAAAAGCAGAGCAGTCACAGCTCACTTTCACATCAGGGAAGTGAATCCCTTTTTCCAAAGAGGAGAAGTTTGGCATTCCCGTGAGATAAACTCCCGATCACTTCCAAAATCTGTCTGCAGCAAATAGAGATTTAAAGAGAAAAATTTACCCATTTTCCGAGCAGGGCTCTTCTTTCTTCAAACACCTGTGAAACACACACACAAAAAGAAAATGGAATATTTCAGGAGGATTCGGTATGTGCTGAGAAAAATCCAGCTTGAAAAAACAATCCACAAAATATCAATGGAATCACTGAATGGATGGTCTTGGAAGAAAATCATGGAGATGCTTTAATCCCAACTCCCTGATAGGATCAGCTAAAGGGGTAGCTCAGACACGTCCGTGAGTTTTAAGTATTTTATTGGATGGAAAGTCCAGAACCTTCTGAAACATCAGGCTCCCCAATTCCTTAATCGTCCCTGAGGCCCTGTGCTGGATTTATCCCAGTAAATCCATGTATTTCTTGCACTGAGGAGCCCAGAGATGGGCCCAGCATTCCAGAGCTTTCCCGTGGAGAGGGAAAGAATCCACATCCCTCATCCTGCCACCTACACTCTTCCCTTGTTGATTGTTCCTTGGTGATCCTGTCAGGGATTTTATCATCCCCGCACTCCTGAAACCTCCTGGATTCGATGCCCCTGGATCCCTGGAAGTGCCCAAGGCCAGGTTGGATGGGGCTTGGAGCAACCTGGGATACTGGGAGGCGTCGGGGTTGGAACTGGATGAGCTTTAAGGTCCCTTCCAACCCAAAATATCCAGGGATGAGGAGTCCACAGCTTCTCTGGGCACCCTGTGCCAGGGTCTCACCACCCTCACAGACAGGAATTCCTTCCCAATATCCCATCTAGGTCTCCCCTTTCCCAGTGGGAAGCCGTTCCCTGTGTCCTGTTCCTCCAGGCCTTGGAGCTACTTGGAGTCCCCAGTCCCTCTCCAGCTCTCCTGGAGCCCCTTTAGGCTCTGGAAGGGACTCTGAGCTCTCCCTGGATCCTTCTCTTCTCCAGGTGAACATTCCCAGCTCTCCAGCCTGGCTCCACAAGAATTCTGCTCTCCTGGACGCGCAGCGATGGGAGGTGCCTCGCGTGCTTTGGGCTACCCAGAAGCCGAACTTCCCACCTCTTTATTTTAGAAATCCCTTTACTCCTGATTTGGAGGCACCGCCTGCCCTGAAATCCTGCACGGATCCAATCCCAACTCAGCAAAACCTTCAGGAATGAGATAACGAGAGCAGCCTTTGCTCCCCGGCCACTTTACAGCGACAGCTCCCACCACGGACGATCAGTATCAAAATCCAGCGGAGGATTTCTGATCTTGACCTTTATCCGTAGGGAGCTGGACCCCAAAGAACCAACACGCAGCTTCCCCACTACCACAAAACCACCTTCAATCCTCAGGATGGTGACCTGGGAAGTGAGGGAATGCTGGAAATGATTTTTCCAGCAGACAGATCAAAGAGGGGGGGGGGGAAAAGCCCAGCTTATAAGCGCACATAAAACAGGGATTAAACGGCGAGTAGGAAAACACGCTTGATCATTCTAAACTCCAGACATGTTCCTGCTCTGACAGCCTGCAGAGGTGGCTCCTGCAGAGAAGGACATTATCAGTGCTGATGTCTGCTGCAGCACTTGACAGCTTTAGCTTTGTCTCTCGCAGCAGGAGCGTCTCTGGTGAGGGCTGGAAAATGACGTTCCTTTTATTTGCTTTATTTGCACGGGGGGCGTTGGTAAAGCGGAGGGGGGAAAAAAAGAAACCACCCAACAAACCTAACAGGATGAACTTGGAAAAGGATTTGCCCCAAGGAAGCGATGAATAGTCAAAGATCTGAGTTTTGGCCTGGAGAATTCGAGGGAGGAGGGAGCTGTTTGTGTAACCGAGAGCGATGTTAATGGTCTTTGATCAAAGACAGACTCGAATTTGCTTTCAGCGTTCTTGGAGACACATCTGAGCTGAGGCCGCCACAAAGTTCTGCCTCTCCAGGCACTGCGGAGCGTTAATTAGCAACAGAATGGCCCAAATTTGGTCAAATAATCAAGCCCGTGTCCTCTCCTCCAAGGCCTTGGAGCTACTACAGCTGTAGAGAGCCTTGGATGCAGCCGGAGGCCCGGGGTGATCCTGGGATTTGCTGTCTCCCATCCATGGCTTCAGGGGGTTTGTAGATGCTCGGGTGGCTGGAAAACCCCTCCTTCCTTTGCTGCAAATGCCACTGGAGGCTCTTCTGGCTCACCCCTGAATCCCTGCCCAGCTGAAGGCAAATCCTCTCCCGAATTCCAGCCCTTCCCTGCACTCCCAGGCCGGAGCCTGTGGGATGCTCCACCTCCTGCCTCTGCTTCATCCTCAGCTGCAGCACGGCCCTGGCGTATCGGAGACTTCATCCCTGGTTTTGGGAGCAATTTGAGATTTCTTAATTCTGCTTCCTTGGCTTTGGTCTGTCCCTGGTGGTGATCCCGTCTCTAAAGCAATCATGGAATCGTGGAATGGTTTGGGTTGGAAGGCACCTTAAAACTCCTCTCATCCCACCCCCTGCCACGGGCAGGGACACCTCCCACTATCCCAGGTTGCTCCAAGCCCTGTCCAACCCAGCCTTGGGCACTTCCAGGGATCCAGGGGCATTGAATCCAGGAGGTTTCAGGAGTGCGTGGAATCCCAGAATGGTTTGGGATGGAACATACCCGAAGGATCATCTCTTTCCAACCCCCCAAGAAGAGAAGATGTCAAATGTTAGGAAGAAATCCTTCCCTGTGAGGGTGGGGAGGCCCTGGAACAGAATTCCCAGAGAAGTTGTGGCTGCCCCTGGATCCCTGAAAGTGTCCAAGGCCAGGTTGGAGCAAGCTGGGACAGTGGAAGGTGTGATATGATAAGTGTGCTCTTACCATGTTCGAAAATCCAGGGAAATCTACAGGATCTACCCATGGAATACCCCCAGGATTACCCAAAATTCCTCCAGCTCTGAATTCCCACCGCTCCTGCCCCTCATTCCCTGTTCCAACAAGTTCATTTCTCACACGGCTCTTCCCTCCCTGCTTTTCCTGCACCTTCCATCTATGAATTCCCATCTTTTCCATCTATGAATTCCCATCTTTTCTATCTGTAAATTCCCATCTTTTCCATCTGTAAATTCCCATCTTTTCCATCTATGAATTCCCATCTTTTCCATCTATGAATTCCCGTCTTTTCCCTCTATAAATTCCCATCCCTTCCATCTGCAAATTCCCATCTTTTCCATCTATGAATTCTCATCCCTTCTGTCTATGAATTCCCATCTTTTCCATCTATGAATTCCCATCTTTTCCCTCTATGAATTCCCATCCTTCCCATCTATGAATTCCCATACCTTCCATCTGTAAATTCCCATCTTTTCCCTCTATGAATTCCCATCT
>NW_024581463.1:0-14661 GCF_017639235.1 Corvus kubaryi
ATGATCTTTAATGTCTCTCTCCACCCAGACGGCTCTGGAATTCCATGCACTCTGCCGTTTAAATGTCAAAATTTCACCCTGATACGATGAGCAGCAAAGTCCTCCTCTCCCTTTGGATCAGAAAACGACTGCAGAGCAAGGTCAAGCTCCGAGGAGATTTTAACCTGCCCAGGAGTTAGGAAAAACTTGTTTTTTGTGGATTACCTCTTAAATGCCGCAAAATTCAACCTGGGATTAGGCAGATTGATTTGGATTCAAGGTAGCAGCCAGCGACTCGTCTCACGCGTTGCTTTGATGGTGGCGTCAGGTATTCCTTTGATGTGATCCTGTTTATTCATGAGGAATTCTCCCCAGCTCCGGTTTTCCTCAGCACTCAAATGGGAAAAAATGGTTTGTGGGGTCAGGGATTTCCAGTCGAGGTGCTGGGCTTGAAGAATCTCTCCCCAGTCCTTTTCTCTCCACCACCCCTTTGAGTTTCTGCGAGTTCTGCCACGTCCTCTCCCACACGTTCACGTCCTGGAGGAAACCCTCATCGCCGTTCCTTCCCACGTGCACTCCGGCTGCAGCAAAACCCATTTCCTCTCCCAGATTCCCTTTGGCAAACCCTGGGAAATCGCTTCTATTGTTCCAGGATCTCGTTTTACACCGATTTCACTCCTCCTGACATCCATTTTACATGAGGGGCGGTTGTTTTGCCCTTGAGCTCCAGGAATGCGGCTCATCCAAAGGAGAACTGCACCTGACAGCGCCGGCGGGGTCGGAGATTTTTATCTTGGGATTCTGTTCTGCCTTCCAAGCTGAGCCCTGGTCAGGCAGGGTCTGCCTGCGTGGAGGTGGATCCTGCACAGCATTCCTGGGAGTCTCCAAACCATGGCTTGGTGTCCCAGAGGGACACCGGGACCATGGTGATGTTTTCCTGCCACCCCCACCAAAGCCTGAGGGACGCTCGAGGTGGTGTCTCCCTGCTCCAGGGATCCAACTGAAGAGCTGAATTCCCCATCCCTTGGCAGCTGTCTGGAAGTAAAGGGTGGAGAGCACAACCCAGAGCCTCAGTGGGAGGATTTTTGGGAAGGGACAGCAAAGTGTCCTTGGAAAAGAAGCACCAGAACATCATTGTGGGAGTGGGAGGCTGGATCAGCACCTGAAACGTGGCACCTGCGCTGCTGAATAATCACCACAGATGTGCCTGAGCACCAGCAATTACCTCCAGCTTAAGTGATATTAAAGGCAGATCCTCGATAAACAAGCAAATCTCACAGAATTCCTCTCCCTCCTCGCAATAATCCTCTGTAATTGTGGATAAATGGCAGATTTGCAGGAACGCTCGGCATTAAAAAGTTCTCCACAAATAGAGAGAGGCTGGGATCTCACTCAGGAGAGGCAAACGGGGAGGGTATTTATTATTGTTTCCTTATTTCAGGGGGATTGTTTCCACCTGGTTCTCAGCTGCATCCACAGCTCAGCGCTGGGACAGGCGACTTCTAAACCTTTCAGCCGAGGCTTGTCCCACTTTTTCATGGCACAGGAGAATCCTAAACCTCACAGAAACGGCACAAGAGAATCCTAAACCTCACAGAAACCTTCAAGAGCTGCCGTACAAAACCATTGAGCGCGGCTGGAAAATAACATCAGGACGTTCATTTGCAACGAGGAGGCATTCGGTGAAAATATTCAGCGAAAAGCCTCCAAGAACTCAACCCAAAAGTGGTGTTAGAGTTGGGAAAAACATCCCACAGAAAGAGGGTGAGGTGGAAACTGGGAAGCTCTTTGATGTAGTGCAACATCCAAGGACCAGGGGACGCGGATTAAAACGTGATTCATAAAAGGCTTTTTGCTCAGGCGCTTGGGAGCTCTGGGGAACAGCCCGGAGGAGCGCTGGGTCCGGCAGGGTTACTCACGTTGGGAAAGAGCTCTGAGAGCGCTTGGCCAAACAATCCCTGGCTGGGGTAATTCCTGAGCTGATTGTTCCCGGGCACAGGGATAAGCTTGGCTCTGCTGGATATTGACTTAAACACAGCCCAGGTGCTTTCGTTGTGGCTCTGTTGGTTCCCGAGGATTTTTGTTGGCACGGCGGAGAGGAATCTCCTGCTCCCGGCACGTTCGGAGTGGTGAGTCCGTGGATTCCCACAGGGACCAGGGAATGGTCAAGAGGATCCATGACCTGTTTGCCAGGCTTGGATTAATGACAGCGTCACCCTTTCCACATCAGCTGGGCTGAGGTGACCCCTGGGAAGTGTCAGAGGTGGCATTTCCAGGGATTCACACAAGAAAAGGGGGAACTCTTCCCGCAGGTCACTCCCACACCCCTCCTGAGCTTGTCAATGCACAGAAAATTCACCTTGGATCTAAGATTGGGAAAATCTCCGGTGCCAGAGGTGATGAAAGAAAACATGGGGCAGTTCTAACACAGATCCATGTGCAAAACTCTGCTTTGGGAGGGAAATGCCTTTCTTTAGCCAGTGGATAATCCTGGGAGCCCAGGAAGTGACGGATCCAGGCAGTGCAGACACAAATACCATTCATCACTTCCATGCTCCGACATCCTCGTACACCTGCCCTGCAATTCGATCATCCCGGCCTCCTCTCAGCCAGGAGATCCTCCCAGTGATAGAATTATATTCCATCACAATTAATTCATTCTTCCTGTGCCGTGCAAAACCCACACATTCCTCCCAGCCTGGCAGCTTTATTTAAAAACTCTCCAACAACCCCTTGTCCTAATCCCTCCCATTCCAGCTCTCTAACATCCCCCAGGAGTTCCGGCCTGACAAGTGGCGCTGAAAGGACACAAAGCAGCGCCAGCTGCAGCTACAACTGGACCAAAACCGATCCAAAAAAGGCCAAAAGAGCGGGAAACTGGCTTTGCAACCAGGCAGCTGGATGGGCAGAGTGAGCCTGAGGAGGACATGGAAAACCTTGTGCCACAGGGAAAGGAAAAGAGGTGAAGCTCTTACGCCTGCCTGGCCTGCTCGATGGGGTCGTAGTTGTCCAGGTAGTTGTACCGGATGGTGTCCGTGGGATGCCTGTCGGATGAACGCCAAGGAGGGAGCTCCTTTTTCCCCCTGGTTGTCCCACGTCCTGCCACAGAAAGTTTCCTCTCTGGGATGTTGCTTTTTACTGGTTGCACATCGATAACTATGAACTCGTCCTTGGAAGGAGTCTGATAAGAGATTAGAGCAAGGAAACAAGTTTGAGCCTATGATGAAAATTAGGTTGGCTTAAATTTAGGGTTAAAATAATTGGGAATTAACTCAAAATTGGTCTCTGCAGGCTCCATTATGGTGAGCGGACAGAAAGAGGCACCTTGGCAGTGCTTTTCATCACCCAGGTCCTACAATCCATATTCAAGCGAGCCGAGCTGCTGTTGAGATGGATCAGCTTCTCTCTGTCAGCTACAGAGAGTCTGTGGGGGACTTGGCTTTAATTTAAAGGGCTGAGCTTTGAATTCAGGGCAGGAGGATCCCAAAAAGATAAAGAGGCGGGGGGGCTGAGAGCCAGACCCGACCCCAGATTTGCCCCTGGGCACAGACGCCCGTGGAGGCGGCGGATCCGTACCTTGGGCCTGGTGACGCGCAGCTCCCTCACCATCTCGATGTAGTGCTTTTTCCAGACGCCCTGCTCGAAGGGGGTCGGGCAGAAGTTGATGAACCACCCGAAACGCAGGCACTTCAGCATCCACAGCTGATCCAGCTCCGACAGGTACTTCCAGTGCCAGCTCACCTGTGAATTCCCAGCCAGTTGGAAACCTTGGGGTTTAAAGCATCCAAGATTTCAGCTACGGATTTCTGGGCTGGGGAGGTAATTCCCACATGTGCGTAAACAATTCTTCTGCACTGTTAATGCTCCTCTTGAACCTTTGATCAAACCATTTAAACCTTTCAAGGCCTTCCTGGTGTGGGGCCCTTCTGTGATTCTAAGTAATTTTCTAACCTCTTTTCTTCCTGCCCGAGCATGGATAGTTTGAGTCGCATCCTCATGAAATGCTGGAGAAAGTTACTAAAGCAAGGCTTAGCCAAGCCGAGATTATGATATATTCTTAAATTACATGGAATATTACGTTAGTGCAGCAATAATGTCACTGATAGCTGAACTTATTAATTTAAAACTGCTGCGGGCAGCATCTCACAGCATTTTATGGCATGCAAACAGATTTTTGGAGTCTTAACCACTGTGCTGCAAAGCACATCTGTAATTTTCTGCTTCTCCACATCCAACACTTGATCCTCAGGCATTTTAAAGGATCTGTTTTCCTTGAAGGATCAAGTGTTGTTCTTTGCAAAAGCACAAGCCAGAATTTCTCAAAGAATTAAGGGCTCTGGTCACGGTGCAAGGTGTTTTAGAGGAATGTGATTTCCAGGAAGTACCAGGCTTCCTTTCTGGGAATAATCACTCTTGAAAATGCCACATTTAAAACGCTTTAGAACGGAGCATCTAAAATTACTCCTCACTTCTGTGAATCTTGGCCAATCTGGCTTAATTTAGGATCTGAGGAGCGAGCCTTTGGCATAGAAGATCTTTTGTCTTCACCAAAAATCAATGTTTTCCCTTTTTGTTTTTTTTTAAAGGACTTTAACCTGGTTTTCTGAACCCCGGGCAGGTGTTGGCTTTTTCACCTGTGCACATCGACAGAGGCTCCGTGGATCCAGGAAGGAAAAGATGTACAAGGACAGGACTCGAGGGAGCCTCGTGGTAAAATCGATGGCCTCGGTGGGGACTCGGGCCTGGAGCTGCTTGGCACAGAATTTCTGCTGGGACAGGGAGCAGCGTTCCAGCAGGTCCACCAGGATCCTCCTCCTCTGGCCATCTGTCCACTTGTCAAACTGGAAAAAAAAAAAAAAAAAATGGAGTTTCAGGTGCAGAAAAACCGGAGATTCAGCTTCTTAAAATAAAATGAGGCGAGGGAAAGTGCACAAGCAGCAGCTTCTGGTGACTCATTCGGAGGGAGCAGAGCGCTGGGAACAAATGGAGAGGCTACGTGAAAAGAAACTCTGGAGCCACGTAAGGATTCCTGATCCTCAGAGCATCCAGGATGGCCTAGGCCAGGACTCACTCATGCTCTTTGCTGCTGGGACCAGCTCCGAGAGGTGGCTTCCCTCACGGAAAGGAGGAGGCTCAGCTGCGTGGTTACAGGAGCAGGCCCCAAAGAGGAGCTCACTGCTGCTTCCTTCTCCCTCCTGACACTTTCCCCCGCCGCCGCGACCTCGGCGTGCCGCACAAGTTGTAAAGTATTTTTCCTCACAATCCCACTGCACAGGGGAGAAATCCCCGCTTTGAGCAGCGGAGCAGAGGGAAACCAAACGAGCTCGTGAGGGGAAAAATCTGCGGCGGTGGCGGCAGCAGCAGAGTCACAAAGGTTTTCCACAGCTTTTCCATGCTTCTGGCAGGTAACCTAGAGAGGAGGATTGAATCCGTGTGGGAGGAACCGAGCGCTCAGGTAACCGGGGATGGCTTTGCCACCGCGGCGTCGGCGCAGAGCTGAGTCAACAGGGTGGGAGTGACGGCGGCGCTGGCTGGGCTTTCACTCGTGGGGACATTGGCGATGGCAAGGGCCCTGTCAGCAGCCATCTCCTGCCAGGAGAACGGCCTCATCCCACAGTCGCTGCCCGCTGGCTCCAAACCTGCAGCCCAGCTGCCAGGAGCGAGGGAAAAGCCCCGGGATCGCGGTGGCTGCAGGCAGGAGCAGCAGGAATTGCCAGTGGGAACGGCAGGCAGCAGGGTGGGATGGTTGGAGAGGGATTTCCTGAGGGGGATGATGGGTTTTGCTTCATCCCGTACAAGAGTTTGCAGTGACAGGACAAGGGGAAGGGTTTTAAACTGAAAGAGGAAAGATTTAGGTGGGATATTGGGGAGAAATCCTTCCCTATGAGGGTGGGGAGGCCCTGGAGTAGAATTCCCAGAGAAGCTGTGGCTGCCCCTGGATCCCTGGAATGTCCCAGGCCAGGTTGGACGGGGCTTGGAGCAGCCTGGGATGGTGGAAGGTGTCCCTGCCCATGGCAGGGGGTGGAACGGGATGAGACTTAAGATCCCTTCCAACCCAACCTCTGGAATTCCATGAAACTCCTCCTCAGCACAGCAAGAGCAACCTTGACCCAAACTCACCTTCTTTTCAAAGGGAAAACTGAGCGCTTTGGGGAATTCCCCTCCTTGGGGAATGCTGCTTTTCCCAGTTTGTTTCCTTCTCAGGGCTGGCCATCCCCAACCACGCGCTCTGTTTGCTCACACTGTTGCCTGGAGCCACCTTTCCACAGCTCCCAGCTCGCTCTCTGCACGTCAGATCTGTGCACATTGTTGTCTGCATTTAACCTCAGGGACATCTAAGTCCTTCGTTAAACGTGACCTCCAAAAATTGAATAAAAATATTAAAATAAAATAAAAATATAAATATAAAAATATAAATAAAAATAAAAAATAAAAATAAAAATAAAAATAAATTAAAATTAAAATTAAAATATAAAAATAAAAATAAAAATAAAAAATAAAAATAAAAACAAAAACAAAATTAAAACCAAAACCAAAATATAAATATAAATATTTACTATAAAAATAGTAAGAAAAAAAATGTTCCTCCAGTGATGTTTTTATTATCATGGGTTAACTATTAAATAAATAGTTTAATGCCCAGTGTCTTTTCTTTTCCCTTTCAGACTAAAAATTCAGGATTTTTTTTCCTTGTCTTTCCTCCCCACCCCACGTCCATGCCCAAATGGAGGACTGGCAGAATAATAGTTCAAAATTCACTGTGCAATTCAAGGGAATTGAGAAGCATTTTCTCTCCTGATCATTTTGAAGAGCTCTTTCCTTATTGATTTATTTTCCCTTGGATGAATTCCAGTGCTGGAGAATAAACTCCAGGAAGAAAATGGCTCTTCTCCTCACAGACACCTCTGCAAGACCTTCAAGAAGGTTGGAATGAAGAAAGTGTGGAATTGGCATTCCTGAGATCCTGGAGAGACGAAAAGCCAAACAGAAAAAGCTCCCAGATGTCCCTCTCTGTTCAGACACAGTGAATTAAGGAATATTCCCTTTTTTTGATCCCTGTTCTTCATATAACTGTCACTTCTAATGATGCTTAGCAGGGTATTAAGGGAAAACTGAAGTAGGACTTGGGGATTTAGGGCTTAGAAACGTTCCCTGAGAATAAACTCAGACAAAGATGGACCAGAGGGGGACAGAGGAGGTTCTGCCTGTCCCCTTCTCACCCTCGGCTTGAAGTGAAAGGTTTTCCCTGTCACACGAAGGGGGAAAACTTCTGCTGCACGCGTTCCCCGTTGATGATCCCGGCCACATCCTCTGCTCGTTAAAGCAATCCCCAACCACCAACTTGCACAGATAAATTTCTCCCGAGCGAGCTCCGGAGACAAGGGAGTAACTGGCTTAGTCTCTTCCACATCAAGAGATTAAGTGAACTAGTCAAAACAAATCCAGCCTCACTTTCCAGCAGACACAAGAGTTGCTCCTTTTTAACCCTCTCCACCCCGCCATGGGTTTTCCAATGAGGGAATTCCTTCCAGCATCCCCAGCCTCCGTTTAAACTTCATTTAAACCAGTGCCACAGCACCGGGAGCACTGGGAACACCCAGCCCCTTCCCCACTGCACCCAGCAGCAGCCAAGGAGTTAAGCTGGCACAGGTTGTCTCTTTTCCAGCGTTAACAAGCGTGTCCCCATCCCACATTTGGCCGCTTCCTCCACAGATCCTCCCCTTGGATGCGATTACAGCAGCCCAACCAGTCGGACCGGATTCCCCTGGCTTCGCCTCCTCTCTCCCCACGGCTTTTCCCCTCTGTCTGGGCCTTCCCCGAAGCCCTGGCAAACAAAGTCTCCGCAGGGATTGTGTGACACCGGGCACAGCGCTCGGGCCCTGCCCTGGATCGCTTTGCGGTTCATCCATGAGTGCACACACACAAATAACGCAGCCTGACACCGAGAGAGAGCCCAGAGAGGCCCCTCTGCTGCAGGACACTCACTGCTGGTTTGACTGGTTCTGACTGGAGGGGGACACATCCCTCATCTCCAGCCCAGCATGTGGATCTGAGCTCCCAGGTTGGGATCCCTGTGCTCGGCAAAAGTAGGAATGCGTTCTCCAGCCGAGAAACAATTTCCCCCTCCCTTCCCCAGCCACCCTCTCCCAGTCCTGCTGAAAGGATTTGCTGGAGGCCCAGGAGCTGGGTGAGAAGGTGAGAAGCAGACGAGGCACCCGATATCTGTAAAACACCTTAATCCACCCAACCAAATCCCAAACTTCTCTGCTGCCAAGCACCTCCTTGTCAGTGATTAGGAACTCTCCCCCAGGATCTGTTTGGTTTCACTTTTCCCTCTGCAGTTACACAAAGAAATCTGACTCTTTACAGGAGAATCATGGAAAGATTGGGTTGGAAGGACCTTAAAGCTCATCCCATTCCACCCCGTGCCATGGGCAGGGACACCTTCCACCATCCCAGGGTGCTCCGAGCCCCATTTCCAAGAGGAGATTCCAGGAAGGGAAGGTGGCCTGGTCACAAGAATGAACCATTGCCCTGTCACCTGCCATGGGATCAGCTCCTGGATAAAGGCCAGGCTGGACAAGGCTTGGAGCAACCTGGGATAGCGGGAGGTGTCCCAGCCCGTGGCGAGGGGTTGGAATGAGATGAGCTTTAAGGTCCCTTCCAAGCCAAGTTTTTCTGCGATTCCCCTGTAAAATGTCGGGTTTGCTTGTTTAATGCGGAGGTAAAAGTGAAAGCTAGGCCGGGGACAAGCCTGCCACGGGAAGAGCAATTATTATCAGCAAATTTAGGGGCAGTGTTATTGTGCCCCACAAATGTGGTCCATGGGCACCATCCTGGAAGCGTGTCCCTCACCTGGGAGGGCTCAGTTCCCACACAGAGAGGTGACAGAAGGAAAAATGAGAGCTTAAATCAGAGAATCCCAGAATCACTGAGGTTGGAAAAGACCTCCGAGGTCATCGAGTCCAACCTGTGGCCGGCCCCCACCTTGTCCCCAGCCCAGAGCTCTGAGCGCCACCTCCAGCCCTTCCTTGGACACCTCCAGGGATGGGGATTCCAAACCTCCCTGGGCAGCCCCTGCCAAGGCCTGAGCACCCTTTCCATGGGGAAATTCCTCCTGATGTCCAGCCTGAACCTCCCCTGGCTCATCTTGAGGCCGTTTCCCCTTGTCCTGTCCTTTATTCCTTGGAAGCAAAGCCCAAATCCCACCTGGCTGCCCCCTCCTGTCAGGTGAGAAACTTTCAGGTGCGCAGAAACTGAAATTAAATCCCTTCAGGTCACCTCATTCCTTGTTTCTCAACACCCTGGGAGACATCAAAGATGCCCTGTGGCACCAGTGGGAAAAAATAACGAAATGAAAATGTAAAACCGCAGTCCCTGGATGCACGCAAATAAAATCAGGAAGAATTAAATAAACGATGAGCATCCCAAGTTTAATCTAATCTTTGTCTGGAAAACCAAATAAAGGAAAACTGCTGTGGCAGGGCCGCACGAGGCATTTCCTGTTTCTGCTTTTCCAGGATGTTCCTTCCATGCAAGAAGTTGGGGGATGCCGATCTGGTTCATCTCCTGCCACAAGGCAGGATCTGCTCTCCCCAAACCATTCCTGGCGCTGCTCGTCCAACCTCAAAAGGCTCCGGATTCCACCCCTAATCCCCAGGCAAGCGATTCCAGCAGGGAATTATCTCCAGCACTGGATTTTGCTCGTGTCTAAATCGTGTCTCCATAATTGCAACTCAAGCCCTGGATCTCCTGCCCTCTCCACAGGGATCAGATCGTTCCCTTCCTCTTTCCAACACCTTTTGTGTTTCGGTAGAAGGTGTTTTTACGCCTCTTCTCCATCTTCCCTACGGCACAGGGATTGTTTCCATGTTTTCTGGACCTGAGTCTGCTCTCACGTCTGACTCGTTCCCAGCTTTCCCAAAAGGCGGGGAGCAGGACCGGGAATGACGCTGCCTTTGGGATATTTCCCTTTATTGTAAGTCACTGTCAGCTTACGTGCAGTTTGTGATCCCCCCTCATTCCCAGGAATTTTTCCTGCAGAGCCGCTGCATCCTTGGGTTCTCTCAGATATGAAGTTTTTGTGTGTCAGTCTTTCCTGCAGCGTTTTTCCCTCGTCCTTATCTGACTGCAGACCTTTCCATCCTGATTTCTAACCCCCAACGTTCAGGAAACCCCTCCATTCCTGGCATCACCTGCAGATGGAATCATGGGATCACTAAGGCTGGGAAAAGCTCTCAGATCATCGAGTCCAACCATTAAATGAGGATTCGTTTTCCATTCCATCGTCTGGACGTTACTGAAAATGCTTAACAGCAGTTAGGACAGGCTTCAGCCTTCCAGGTTCAGAATAAATCCTTTACAACCACCCTGGACGTGATCCCAGCCATGGAATCCATCCTCCAGCTGCTCCATTTAGTCCATATTTCCTGAGAGCGCTCGGAGAAGGTCATGGGAACCAACATGGAAAATCCTGCCAGGAGCACTGGGATTTCTCCGTGTGGTTCCTCTCGCTCTCGGAGCGCTCCAGGCTCTCCACAACCCCAGGCTTGGAAGGGTGTTAAGAGCAGCTTTTGTGCTTTCTTTCCTTGGAATGCTGGATGGCAGGAGCACGAGGAGAATTAGCTCTGAAGGAGCCTTCTGAGAGCTGCTGATCCAGAGTCACGGGAAGGGGCGGAAATGTGACCTTCCGGAGATGATTCAGCACTTGGGAGAGTGTTTGGAGGAAAGCTTTTCCCAGATTTTGGCATTTTTATACATCCAGCAGTTTCCAAGAGATGGGTTTTATGTTTTCCACTTGCTGCCTGACCCATTAAAAGCTGGTTTTTTTGAGCAACAATCGCTCAATTATTTCATTTCCTTGGTGTCCCTGAAATTCCTTATCATCAAAACACAGCAAATGATGGAAAGCCTGTTTCCTATACGGACAAATAATCCTTAAAATCAAAATATTTGCCTGTAAAGACCAGTTCATATGGAAAAATAATTTCATGAGTGACTTACGAAGCATAAAGAATAAGCACCAGTTCCAACCCAAACCGATCTATGTGTGCACTTGGTAGATAAAATCTCATTTATTACAGATTTCAAAGAGCCTCCAGCAGGCCAGGGCAACATCTGAACATCCAACATCTCCTTTGAGGACTCCACAGACATTTCCCAGGGTTTTTCATCTCATTTCAGCTCATTCCAACCTTGGAATATGATTTCCCAGCTTCAAAACTTACGGAACGTGGGCACTGAGGGAATTTACGCCTTTGCTCTCCTCAAAAGCAGAGCAGTCACAGCTCACTTTCACATCAGGGAAGTGAATCCCTTTTTCCAAAGAGGAGAAGTTTGGCATTCCCGTGAGATAAACTCCCGATCACTTCCAAAATCTGTCTGCAGCAAATAGAGATTTAAAGAGAAAAATTTACCCATTTTCCGAGCAGGGCTCTTCTTTCTTCAAACACCTGTGAAACACACACACAAAAAGAAAATGGAATATTTCAGGAGGATTCGGTATGTGCTGAGAAAAATCCAGCTTGAAAAAACAATCCACAAAATATCAATGGAATCACTGAATGGATGGTCTTGGAAGAAAATCATGGAGATGCTTTAATCCCAACTCCCTGATAGGATCAGCTAAAGGGGTAGCTCAGACACGTCCGTGAGTTTTAAGTATTTTATTGGATGGAAAGTCCAGAACCTTCTGAAACATCAGGCTCCCCAATTCCTTAATCGTCCCTGAGGCCCTGTGCTGGATTTATCCCAGTAAATCCATGTATTTCTTGCACTGAGGAGCCCAGAGATGGGCCCAGCATTCCAGAGCTTTCCCGTGGAGAGGGAAAGAATCCACATCCCTCATCCTGCCACCTACACTCTTCCCTTGTTGATTGTTCCTTGGTGATCCTGTCAGGGATTTTATCATCCCCGCACTCCTGAAACCTCCTGGATTCGATGCCCCTGGATCCCTGGAAGTGCCCAAGGCCAGGTTGGATGGGGCTTGGAGCAACCTGGGATACTGGGAGGCGTCGGGGTTGGAACTGGATGAGCTTTAAGGTCCCTTCCAACCCAAAATATCCAGGGATGAGGAGTCCACAGCTTCTCTGGGCACCCTGTGCCAGGGTCTCACCACCCTCACAGACAGGAATTCCTTCCCAATATCCCATCTAGGTCTCCCCTTTCCCAGTGGGAAGCCGTTCCCTGTGTCCTGTTCCTCCAGGCCTTGGAGCTACTTGGAGTCCCCAGTCCCTCTCCAGCTCTCCTGGAGCCCCTTTAGGCTCTGGAAGGGACTCTGAGCTCTCCCTGGATCCTTCTCTTCTCCAGGTGAACATTCCCAGCTCTCCAGCCTGGCTCCACAAGAATTCTGCTCTCCTGGACGCGCAGCGATGGGAGGTGCCTCGCGTGCTTTGGGCTACCCAGAAGCCGAACTTCCCA
The DNA here is from genome assembly GCF_017639235.1 of Corvus kubaryi. Taxonomy (NCBI): domain Eukaryota; kingdom Metazoa; phylum Chordata; class Aves; order Passeriformes; family Corvidae; genus Corvus; species Corvus kubaryi. The sequence continues at coordinate 12,400 of NW_024581463.1, forward strand.
CCTCTTTATTTTAGAAATCCCTTTACTCCTGATTTGGAGGCACCGCCTGCCCTGAAATCCTGCACGGATCCAATCCCAACTCAGCAAAACCTTCAGGAATGAGATAACGAGAGCAGCCTTTGCTCCCCGGCCACTTTACAGCGACAGCTCCCACCACGGACGATCAGTATCAAAATCCAGCGGAGGATTTCTGATCTTGACCTTTATCCGTAGGGAGCTGGACCCCAAAGAACCAACACGCAGCTTCCCCACTACCACAAAACCACCTTCAATCCTCAGGATGGTGACCTGGGAAGTGAGGGAATGCTGGAAATGATTTTTCCAGCAGACAGATCAAAGAGGGGGGGGGGGAAAAGCCCAGCTTATAAGCGCACATAAAACAGGGATTAAACGGCGAGTAGGAAAACACGCTTGATCATTCTAAACTCCAGACATGTTCCTGCTCTGACAGCCTGCAGAGGTGGCTCCTGCAGAGAAGGACATTATCAGTGCTGATGTCTGCTGCAGCACTTGACAGCTTTAGCTTTGTCTCTCGCAGCAGGAGCGTCTCTGGTGAGGGCTGGAAAATGACGTTCCTTTTATTTGCTTTATTTGCACGGGGGGCGTTGGTAAAGCGGAGGGGGGAAAAAAAGAAACCACCCAACAAACCTAACAGGATGAACTTGGAAAAGGATTTGCCCCAAGGAAGCGATGAATAGTCAAAGATCTGAGTTTTGGCCTGGAGAATTCGAGGGAGGAGGGAGCTGTTTGTGTAACCGAGAGCGATGTTAATGGTCTTTGATCAAAGACAGACTCGAATTTGCTTTCAGCGTTCTTGGAGACACATCTGAGCTGAGGCCGCCACAAAGTTCTGCCTCTCCAGGCACTGCGGAGCGTTAATTAGCAACAGAATGGCCCAAATTTGGTCAAATAATCAAGCCCGTGTCCTCTCCTCCAAGGCCTTGGAGCTACTACAGCTGTAGAGAGCCTTGGATGCAGCCGGAGGCCCGGGGTGATCCTGGGATTTGCTGTCTCCCATCCATGGCTTCAGGGGGTTTGTAGATGCTCGGGTGGCTGGAAAACCCCTCCTTCCTTTGCTGCAAATGCCACTGGAGGCTCTTCTGGCTCACCCCTGAATCCCTGCCCAGCTGAAGGCAAATCCTCTCCCGAATTCCAGCCCTTCCCTGCACTCCCAGGCCGGAGCCTGTGGGATGCTCCACCTCCTGCCTCTGCTTCATCCTCAGCTGCAGCACGGCCCTGGCGTATCGGAGACTTCATCCCTGGTTTTGGGAGCAATTTGAGATTTCTTAATTCTGCTTCCTTGGCTTTGGTCTGTCCCTGGTGGTGATCCCGTCTCTAAAGCAATCATGGAATCGTGGAATGGTTTGGGTTGGAAGGCACCTTAAAACTCCTCTCATCCCACCCCCTGCCACGGGCAGGGACACCTCCCACTATCCCAGGTTGCTCCAAGCCCTGTCCAACCCAGCCTTGGGCACTTCCAGGGATCCAGGGGCATTGAATCCAGGAGGTTTCAGGAGTGCGTGGAATCCCAGAATGGTTTGGGATGGAACATACCCGAAGGATCATCTCTTTCCAACCCCCCAAGAAGAGAAGATGTCAAATGTTAGGAAGAAATCCTTCCCTGTGAGGGTGGGGAGGCCCTGGAACAGAATTCCCAGAGAAGTTGTGGCTGCCCCTGGATCCCTGAAAGTGTCCAAGGCCAGGTTGGAGCAAGCTGGGACAGTGGAAGGTGTGATATGATAAGTGTGCTCTTACCATGTTCGAAAATCCAGGGAAATCTACAGGATCTACCCATGGAATACCCCCAGGATTACCCAAAATTCCTCCAGCTCTGAATTCCCACCGCTCCTGCCCCTCATTCCCTGTTCCAACAAGTTCATTTCTCACACGGCTCTTCCCTCCCTGCTTTTCCTGCACCTTCCATCTATGAATTCCCATCTTTTCCATCTATGAATTCCCATCTTTTCTATCTGTAAATTCCCATCTTTTCCATCTGTAAATTCCCATCTTTTCCATCTATGAATTCCCATCTTTTCCATCTATGAATTCCCGTCTTTTCCCTCTATAAATTCCCATCCCTTCCATCTGCAAATTCCCATCTTTTCCATCTATGAATTCTCATCCCTTCTGTCTATGAATTCCCATCTTTTCCATCTATGAATTCCCATCTTTTCCCTCTATGAATTCCCATCCTTCCCATCTATGAATTCCCATACCTTCCATCTGTAAATTCCCATCTTTTCCCTCTATGAATTCCCATCT
>NW_024581464.1:0-9165 GCF_017639235.1 Corvus kubaryi
CCTGTCCCCACTCGGGGTGTCTGAAGGGGGCACAGGGCTCTTCCCCCTGAGGCCACGGGAGAAGAGGGACATCAGAGTGTGGGGCAGGAGCGAAGCCGTGTGTGAAACACTCCCCAGCACGGGCCAGAGCTGGGGCTGGAGGAGGTGTCCAAAGGGTGCCACAGGGCTGGGAACGATCCACAAAGTGCCCAGGAAGCCACGGTGGCACCCGGATGCTGCTGCTGAATTCCTCAAGCCTTGGGACACATCCGCAGGGCAACCACGGCCCCACCACCAGGGTGCTGCATCCCTGCCCATCCCCACCAGCCCTGAGGCCTGGGAGAGGGGCTGGGCCATCCCCTGCTGCCAGGGGAGCTGCAGGGAGCCCACAGTGTGTCCCCAGAGCGGCCCCACTGGGCTGAGGCACCGGGAGCCCTTTCCCAGCGCAGTTCCCCGGAGCCACCGGCTGCCCGCTCGCACCTCTGCCCGCCCTCTGCCCTCTCTCTCTGCGTCTCTGTCTCTCTGCTCCTCCCGCAGATTTTCGGGATAACCCCAGGTGTTTCCTCTGCCACTGCCTCCCACCACAGCCTTTTTCCCGGTGGTGGGGGGTGCTCAACCCTGCTGCCCTCGCTCCCGTGGGAAGGGCAGAGCCGGACGCTCTCTCTGCTCCCATCCAACACCACCAGCAAAACCCCGCGTGGGTTTCGGGGAGCGTGGGGTGGGGGGGGCTCTCTCCTCCTTCCTCCTCCTCTTCCTCTTCTCTCCATCCTCCTCCTTCCTTGCTGTCTGTGTGTCTGCCCGGCCTCCCTGCTCCCTGTCCCCATCCCTGTCCCCGTCCCCCTGGCCGGGCGTCGCTATCTCACTCTCTGGTTCTTTGCAGATGGACGTAGTTTACACATTCCAGACCGGCGCCTCCTCTTTGCAGGGAGCCCTCAGGAGACAGCCTTCCATCGTGAGCCAGCACCACGATGTAAAAAATGTTTCTAGCCCAACCCATGTAGCTCTTTCCTCCGTCAATTCCACTCCCACCACTTCTGCTGTTGCTGCTGCTGCTGCATCTCCTCCTGCGGGCAGTGAGTGATGGTCTATTACAATGCATGACTTCTAATAACCACAGAGAGCACCTGCACCCACCTAACCCCGCCTGCTCTCTCTCCCTCTCAGCCTTGACTCGCACACTCACTCCCAAACCTGAAGGATGGGGCGGGAAACCGTTAAAAACCCCCAAGTTTTTATGCTGCTAACAAAGTTACGAACCTTTCTGGTCCTTTTTCCCCCCCCCATTCCTTGTTGCTTCCTCCAGTTTTACCTCTTCTCCTCCTTTGCAGGGCTGGTGTTTGAGTCCACCCTCCTGAGGCGGGGGTGGGGTGGGGCAAAAATTGGCAGTTCTTGCTCCCAAAACCCCCGAGTTCACGAGCATTGCTGGGAGAAGGGCAAGGCTGAGCCCAAATCCTGCTGGTTCTTTCCGCTGCCCAGCCCTGGGATACCCCAGGGATGGGCAGAGACGTTGCTTTGAGATCTCTTCTGGAGGCAGAGTGGCCGCTGGGACTGTCCCTAGGGCTGGCTGAGCCACGGGGAGGAGGGACAAGGACGATTTGCTCCTGCCCTGCCCGTGGTGGCTCAGCTGGTGACACCTTGGGGCTGCTGTCCCCCCTCTCTGTCCCCACCTGGGGACTTGCATGGCCTGGGGGCAGAGCTGAGCCATCCCTGTGCTGCCCCAGGGCTCTGTGGGGACATCCCCGGGGCTCTTTGGGGACATCCCTGGGGCTCTGTGGGGACATCCCCGGGGCTCTGCTGGTGCCCAGGGCAGCCAGAGGATCCTCAGTGCCCACCTCGCTCTGCACACGCCGGATCTCGGGGTGTGTGCAGACACTGCTCTGCATGGAAACAGGCATGGAAACCACATTCCTGCTGGATCCCAGTGGGAATGCTGGATCCTGGGTTTCCAGATCCCAAAAAAGCCCTCTCCGTGTTCATCACGGGCTGCTCTGCACACGCTGGATCCCAGGGCGTGCAGACACTGCTCTGCATGGAAATGGGCATGGAAAACAATTCCTGCTGGATATCAGTGGGAATGCTGAGTCCTGCATCCAGCACTGGGTTTCCAGACCCTAAAAAAGCCCCCTGGGGTGCAGAGCCCCTCTCTGTGTTCATCGTGGGCTGCTCTGCACACGCTGGATCCCAGGGCGTGCAGACACTGCTCTGCATGGAAATGGGCGTGGAAACCCCATTCCCACTGGATATCAACGGGAATGCTGGATGCTGGGTTTCCAGACCCCCCCAAAAAAAGGCTCTGTCTGGTGTAAAACCCGAGTGTGTTCGTTGTCGGGGCTCGTGAGCACGTGGACGCGGATTCTCTCTGCAGGCTGGGAGCAGGGGATGTGTCTCTGCTGGGTAATTGGCTTTTTTATTGCACAGTCACTTATCCCCGTTCTCCTCTGATTAGAGAAATACCCTCGGTGACTTTCTGGAGAGCTTTCAGGCTCCGCTGTTTATGCACTGTGGGGGAGGAGCGAGAATTTGGGATAATTTTGTTTTCTCTCTGTTTCGCTGACTCTGGGGCTGGGAGCTGATTGTGTTTAACCCCAGCGATGCTGGAGCAGCGCAGCTGCCTCCTGCTCCCATCTGAGCACCTCCAGGATTTTCTGATGGAATGCAATCTGCTTAGAGGGGCTCAGGGCAGAGGACTGGGGGGGGATGAGACCAAAATGCAGCTTCTTTGCAGTCTGTGGATCGATGTTTTCCCCATTTTGCAGCGAGGGAATAGAAAACTTCACCAGGAGCTAAGCCAGGTCTCCAAATCTTCCCGCTGTTTTTTCTGCCTGGACTTTCCTTGTTTCCCTCTGCTGCTTCCCTCTCTCCCGAAGCTCCTCTTCCCTCCACACAGATCCATGGTGTCCCTCTCCCGTGGAGGAGTTTTTCCAGGGCTGGACTTGCTGTGTCCCTCTGCTCCTGGAATTGGTGCAGAGGTCTCAGGAATGACCTCCAGGAGATGTCTTTGCAGAGCTGAGCTGCTCCCACTGGGAATTCCACCCTGGATTGAGGGAGCTGGGCAGAGCCAGGGCCAGGGGATGTGATTCTTGTGGGGCTTGCGCAGCACGTGGAGGTGCTGCAGGCAGGGATGGTGTGAAACAGGAATGAATTCCAAGCCTGGAGGTTGCTTTCGGAAGGTTCCAGGTGGAGAGGAGGCGGCAGCCTGGCCGTGGACGGGAGGGAGGGGCGGCTCCAGCCTGGAATTCAGCTTTGCTGGGGCTGCCTGGCTCATTGAGAACACATTTCCTTGCTGTTGCCTTCCTTTGACAAGGGAACAGCTGAATTTATCTCGCAGCAGTCACTGCCGGGGATGGAGAAAGGAGGAAAATCAGAGGGAAGCTTCAGCAGGAGCTCCTTGTGGGAGCTGAGGGGGCTGAGAGGGGCTGGGCAGGAGACCGAGCACAACTGGAATTGCCACAGGGAGCCTTCCCTGCTGCTCCCAGCCATGCTGGACAAATCCCCAGTGCTCTGGAGGTGATTCCTTGGGAGGGGAGATCTCCTGGTCCCACACGAGCTCTGCTCCAAAGAGCCGAGGCTTCTGTGGCTCCTAAATCTGAGCTTGGAGGTGCCACCACCTCGTGGCTCTGGCAGGCACTGGGCTCTCCTCAGCCACCACCTCGTGGCTCTGGCAGGCACTGGGCTCTCCTCAGCCACCACCTCGTGGCTCTGGCAGGCACTGGGCTGTCCTTGGCTTGGTTGGATTCGTTATCTTTGATTCAGTTGATCTTTAGGGGTCAGGATCTGCTGTTCTCAAGTCGTTGCTGATGTGACAGATGATCAGTGTGAGGTGGCCTCGGTGGTGTCCCTTGTCCTGTGCATTCACCTGAATTTAGCCAGGGTTATTAGTGCACAAATCCAGCTCTGATTTGCTTCCCAGCTCCATCAAATTCCCATTTTTCCAGGCCAGTGGTGCTCCAGCACTGGGGGTACCCAGCCCAGGCTCATCCCCTCGGTGTCTGTGCCCCAGCTCAGGTGTGTGCCCTGCTCCCTGTGCAGGAGCTCCTGGGGCTGCTTCCAGCTGGGATGAGCCAGGAAATGCTTCCTGATCCTGAGCCAGGTGCAAAATGCGCTCAGAAGGGCATCCCTGGTGAGAGGGGGCAGGGAGAACTTCCAGGGTTCCAGGCACGAGGCGGCTCCTGGAGGAATTCCCTACTCTGGTTTTGTGGGATCAGAGATCCTCAGGAGGATTTTGGCTGTGCTGGGCGCTGAATTCCCACCTGGATGGGTGCCACACCCAGGGACAGTTTAAATAAAGGGACAGTTTAACCCAGCCCATGTCACCAGGATTGGGGGTGAGGTCTCTGCTCCCCCACCACGCCTGCGGCCCACAGAGGTGGCAGAACACACTCAGCTCCTCCGTTTCCCTCATCACCAAGGGGATTTCTGGATCATTCTCCCTCCAGCCTGGCTCTTTCCACTCCCTCAGATGCTGCTCCCTCCCCCCTTTTTTGGGATCTGTGGATCTCCTCCCTTTTGTGGCCCAGTTTCAGCCACAGGGACACCACGGGGGCAGGCAGGGGATGGTTCCTCGGGGCTGGGGAGCAGCAGAGGCAGCTGAGGAGGAGCAAAGCTCCTTCCACGGGGCAGGAGACCGAGCACAATGACTGGAATTGCCACAGGGAGCCTTCCCTGATGCTCCCAGCGCTGCTGGACAAATCCCCAGTGCTCTGGAGGTGATTCCTTGGGAGAGGAGATCTCCTGGTCCCACACGAGCTCTGCTCCAAAGAGCTGAGGCTTCTGTTGCTTCCCTAAAACCCAGCAGAGCTGGGATGGGACACTCGTCACCCACCTGATCCAAAAATGGTCACTTGGCTGCACGGGAGAGCTGGAAGGGTTTGAGGCTGGAATTCCAGAGGATCTGGAGGGAGCAGGGAATCCACTGCCAGCCACCAGCCAGCCAGGTTCCCACACCTCTCCCTTCCAGTGCCGTGCAGGGGCAGGGCCGTTCCCTGGTACTCCAAAGCAGGCTCTGGATCTCCTGCTTGAGCCTGGCTTTTGTGGTGGAGCTGCTCCATGGGATTCCCAGGATTGTGTGTGGCTGGAATTCCTTTAGAATATCCAACAGCATCCCCGCCTTTGGAAACCACTGGGTCTCCTCCAGGTGCAGGGAAGGATCCAGAGCTCCAGCAGGGTGGGGAAACCCACGCAGACCTGGACATTGACCGGGATCCCGTTTCTTCCTCACGGCACCCACCTGCAGCTCGTGCTTCCCGCGGGCTGGAAAAATCTGGAGACGCCTTTGGGAATCCCCATTCCTTTCCAGAGGTGTAGGAACAACCCTGCCCCAACCCCACCCACGGCTCCCACGGTAGAGTTTGCCTGGAAGTGCCCCCGCTGTTTGCCTAACCCACCTCTTTTTGGAGCCGTAGTTGCCCCCACCTCGTTGTCCTCGTGTCTGTCCACCCCGAGGCGCGTGCGCACACGCACACAGATTTAACGACCGACTAATTAACGCATTTTGGCTTCCATCCATCCAGAGGGGTGATGTTGGGGTGGTGGTTTTGAGTCGTCCCGTGTCTTTTCTTGCAGCTTCTGAGGCCGCCCCGTAGCCGGTGGGTTCCCAGCACCCCCCGTAGTGCCTGACTCTGATCCCAGTCCACCGTAGATGTCTCATTTTTGACCGAGCTGTCTGTTCAGTGGTGATTTTGTTGCTGTGGTCGTGCTGTTTGGTTTTTTTTTTTTTTTTGTCGTTGTTGTTCGATGGTTGTCTTCCATCATTTATTTTCACTTTCTCCCCCGAGCTCCACCCTCTGGCCACCCAACTGACCCCTGTTTTTTTTCCTCCCCCTACTCGCCACGCCGCCCAGATCAAAGTGGTGAATGCGTTCCGTAGCTCCCTGTACGAAGGCCTCGAGAAACCCGAATCCAGAAGCTCCATCCATAACTTCATGACTCACCCGGAGTTCATCCTGGAGGAAGACGAGCCTCGGACACCATTCCTTGACGGCGCCGAAGACGACCCCGAGCCTGACGGACTCCAAAAGCGAGGTGGGGGCAGCCCGGCGGGGTCGACAGCGTTGAACAGAAACAACAACGCAGTGGACAGCGAGCTCAGCTTCCCAGAGCCTGGGAGCCCCTTCCACAGCCTGGAGACATCTGTTTGACCTTCGAACTTGGAATTCCCCCTCCTCCTCCTCATCCTCCTCCTCCTCATCCGCCTCGGCGCTGTGTGATCCCGGCACCAGTAACTGATCACAGCTGCGGTCACTCCGTGTCAAACTGCTCATGCCTGTTATCATCATTTGGGGTTGGTTTTATTTTTGGGGAGGGGGGGTAGGGAGGGGGTTTTATTTGATTTTTCTTTCATTTTTTTGGTTTCTGTTTTGTTCTTTTTTTTTTTTTTTACCGTTATTTAGCAGTGGGAACCAGAGTACCACCGCCACGCTGTGGGTGTTGGGAGAGAGGCTAAGCCAAAAAAAACCACCCAACCAAACAATTGTGCATCTCCATCCCTGGTTTTCCGTGGTACTCGCCCAGGGGGAAGCAGCCAGGTTCTTTCCTCTCCAAGAGTTGGGCTCCAGGCACGGAGGGAGGTTTTCACTTTGCAAAAATGCATGTTCCGAGGAAATTCAAGTTGTTGTAGTCTTACACACCCTCAGCCCGAGGGCTGGGGGTGCACTTGTGACTTGATTTTAATTTTTTTTTTTTTTTTTTGGTGGGTTTTTCTTCCACTTGTGGTTTTTAGGGGTTTTTTCTTCTAATGTTGGAGGTTTTGCTCTTTGCTTGTGGGATTTGTGTCCCCCCCCCCCCACCCAGGAACTTCTCAGTGGGGAGGGGCAGTCACCACTCCAGTGTGAAAATTAAGGAATAAACTAAAAAATCCCAGCCAGAGGAAGGTGTTTACTCCAAGGTTGAGAGATCCAGGGATGTCCACCAGTCTTCCACCTTTGGAAAATGGTACCTGGGCGTTTTCCAGCTCCTCCTCTGTGTGTGCCCCACACGTTTTTCTCTCTCTGTTTCCAAACTGGTAGGTGAGAAATGAAGCTGGCTTAGTTCTAACCTTGCTGGAGGGGAGAGATTCTGATTTTCCTGCAAAGGGGGAGGTGAAACTGCCAGGGAAAAGGTGGAGAGAAACCCCCCCAGTTGTGAGGGATGCAGCTTCTTCCTGGGAATTTTAGGAGAGGCCTCTCTGCTGCTCTTGGTCAGGAGGGAAACTCTTGGTGAGAGGTTTTTTGCAGCTCTCACAGCTCCTGGCCCTCAGAGCAGAGGGAGTTTTGCCCTTTTTCTGTGCTGTTGGGGTCAGTAACCCTCCAGCCTCGCTGTGCCGGCTCCAGGGAAGCGCTGAGGGATCCGGGAGGAGGCTCCAGCTGTGCCCACCAGCGCTCCGAAAGCTGTGGGAGGCTGAACGGAGAATCCTGAGAGCACAGTGGGTCCTCAGTGCTGGCAGGGATCAATCTGGTGGTCTCACGATCCAGTGGAAGGGAGGGAAGCTCCATGGCCTACGGATGATCCTCGGTTTTCCTGGAGGCAGCAGGTTTGGCTTGGATGGCTGCAGGTCCTCCGGAGAAGGTGCTGCTGGAGGCTCGGCCTCACTTCGCTGCTTTTTTCTTTTTTTGGAGGTCATCTCTTCCCCTGGAGCCCTGCCTCACCTCCACCACTTGGAATAATGCAGTGAGAGTCCCTTTCCTTGCAGCTGGCTCTGGATTGTCCCTCTGGCAATCCCTGGAGCGGGAGGCAGGATGTGCCGGGCTTGGGCCAAGCCCCTTCCCCGCAAGCTCCCGCTGCTGCTCCCCTGCTCGTGACCCTTCCTCCTCTCCTCCAGCCCCTTTGGGAGCAGAGGGAATTGGCTGGAAGCCGCTCTCCGAGGTAATTCCCACCCCTGGGAGCGCAGAGGTTTGCCGGGAGAGGCCGGGGCTGGCTGGGTTCTCCCCCCTGTTCCCTTCAGGAACGCACAGAGGAATCTCCCGTGCCTTGTCCGAGCACTGCCTGCAGCACCTCCTGCCACGCCAGGGCCCAGATCTTTGCCGAGATTTAAGTGTTCCTTAAACCACACCACAAACCAAGTGTCTTCGGTTCGCCCCCGGCCCTGCCTCGTCCTTTCCGTGGGGTGGGAGGAGGAGGGAAGGTCTTGATCCCAAAAATCCCCGCTATCCAGAATGTTCCGAGTGTCCCACCCTGGTGCTGGCGAGCTGGGCTTTGTTCACTGCCAACAGCAAGAAGAAATTGCCACCACTGCCCATCCCCAGTGCAAATTCAGTGTCCACCCCATGCCCGGCTCCTTTTTTCCTCCCTCCCTCCCCCAAAAAAATAACCCAGGGGGGTGAGGGGGGGTCTTGGGTTAAACACCAGGGAAGACCCAAACAAGGGGTGGTTGTGGGGTTTTGGTTCTGTGTTAAAGATGACATTGCTTAAAAAAACAACAAAAAAAAAATCACTTTTTCTATTTTAAATACTTGCAAAAAAACCAAAAAAAAAAGAAGAAGAAGATATGGTGTTCTTACAAGCTTACATAAATATTTATTAAATACATTTTTTGGGGGGGGATGCACCAATTTTATTTTGGTTTTTTTTTTCCTTTTGATATTTTTTTAATACCTCAGACCTGTTGAAAAAAAAAAGAAATAAAAAAAAAAAAGAAAGACTCAAACCACCACCACCACCAACTTCAAGCCAACTTTGGGGGCTCTCAAAGTCACTCCCAGAAATCTGTGACTGGCAGGGTTTGCCACAAGGGTCTGGTCGTTCCTTTAGTTTGCTCTATTTTTGTCGTTCTAGTTGCCATATTAGGAGGGGGGGGATTGGGGAGGGAGAAATAAATGCTCTATAAATATTATGCAAAAAAAAAAAAAGGAAAAAAAAAAAGAAAAAGAAAAAAATCTAGTTTTCTTTAGCTCAGAAACAGATATTTTTACGTCAGCCATATGTATTTTGTTTAAAGAAAAAAAAAGAAAATAAAGAGATCTCGGGTCCCGCGGCTGCATGAGGGCAGTTGCAAGGGACACTTTAATTAATTCCGTGGATTAATTAATTCAGCCATCGGATGCCAGTCAGCTTCCTTTTCTCTGAGCAGCCATCTTTCTACTAGACGTGAGTTGGATGACACAAATGGGGTTTTTTTATATAAATATCTATAAATTATGTTGGTGTATGGCTGGTTGCTTCAAGTATAAATGTTTCTTGCGCAGATTTCCTGTAAAGTTATTTTGGGGTTTT
>NW_024581464.1:9565-29087 GCF_017639235.1 Corvus kubaryi
CCCCCCCCCGTCCTCCTCCTCCTCCTCGTTGTGATCCGTGTTCAACTTGCCTTGGAATGCTTTGTTATTAAAACACTCTGAACATCCTTCTGCATCCAGTTCTTGATGCCAGCAGGGCCCCTTGGTGGTGGATTTTCCGTGGATTTTCCGTGTTGGTACCAAAGACACCCCACCGCGGCCTGGGCGCCGTTTGCCGGCCGGGCAGCTCGAGGCGTTTTCGCTTTCTCCTGCTGAGGTTTTTATGATTTGCACACATAGAGAGAGAGAGGGGCTTGGGGAGGGGGATTTAACTCGATTGGTTTGTTTTTTGCCAAAAGGTTTTCCGTGCAATAAGCTTCCGAGGGAGATTTTTCCAAACGATCTCAAGAAGGAAACAAACGAAGCCGCGTTTTAGCATGGGCGCCCTTTGCGGGTTTTCCTCCCCCCGCCCCATCTCTCAGCTCCTCTCTGAGGGTGACCTGAGGGGATGGCTGTTAAAAAAACCCCATCCCAAATCCAGCCAGGGCATCTCCGAGGTGTCCCTGTCACCCTCTGTGACCGTAGGGACCCCCCCAAGTCCCTGGAGGGGATGCCTGGGCCTGCATCGCTTCTGCTCCGTCCCCAGCCCCTCGTGGAGCTCAGAGCCCCCAAAACGCCCTCCTGCACCCCCAGCTTTCCCTTGGAGGCCCAGGGATGCGAGGGAACCTTTTTCCTGCTCCTTTTCCACCCAAATTGGGGGGTTTTGGCACCTCTTTCTTGCCAGCACCCCCCTCTCACCCTGACTCTGCTCTTCCCCGCTCCCCAAAAGCCCAATTTTCATCCAGCAAAGCCCATGGCTAAAACTGCCTTTAGTTTATTTCCTCCCCTTCAATAAATATATATATATATACAGTCTGAACTCAACATTTATGTGTGTGTATATATATTTATCCAACACTCTCACAAAACAAAAAGAACTTTCTTTTGAAGAGGGCACGCAGAGCCGAGTTTTTCTTTTTTTTTTTTTTTTTTTTCAGTAACTCAGTATAATAAGCACTGGTATTTTTGTATAAAAAATGGGAGAGAAAGCGGGAAAAAAAAAAAAACAACAAAAAACCAAAAAACCAAAATACAAAACAAAAGACTGAATATTATGTGGTATGCATGACATTAAAAAACAAAACAATGGTGGTTTCAAAGCAATATGTACCCTGGTGTGTTTGCCATATCCTAGAGTCCAGCTTCAAGTGCACCTGATCTGTATTGCATTTTGATATTAATCTCTATGTACCATGTTTTGCATGTAATTTATATGGATCTTGGGAGAAAAAAAAAGAAAAAAGAATCTGAATGAATTGTCCGTTGGCTTCTTCTGAGAAAACAGGCTCCGAGCAGAGAGAATACTCCAAAGTGGAAGCAGCAGAGTGGTTGAGGGGTGGGAAAAGGGGGTGCAGCATAAAAACAAAAACGAAGAGGGAGAAGGGGAACGGTTTGGAATCAATAAAGCTTTGGCTGTCGAGCAGAACCAATGCGCGAATGCATCCAGAGAATAAAATGTGCCCACGTGTAACTGTGCCGTCCTCCGTGTGTCCGGCAGCTCGGGGAATCTGGCCCAAATCCTCCCCGAGGAACGGGGTGGAAAGAGGGATGGGGATCCCAACCAACCCAAGCTCCCCTCGGCGCGGGGTTTCTGTCACTCGGTCGCTTCTTCTTCCACCGCCAAGTCCCCAAATTGCTGCCAAATGCCACCAAAATGGTGCTGCTGGGCTGTGAGGAGCTGCCCTGGATCAGGGATCCTCCTTTTCCCATTCCCAGTGCCGTACGTGGAGCTTCTGAGGTGATTCTTGGTGGAGTTGGGATCTCCAGCTCCTTGGGATCGGCTTCGAGCCACGTCCTGCTTCCATACCTGAGAGTCTTTGGCCTCCAAAGAGGCGATTTGTCCAGAAAAGAAGGAAAACGGGAAATAAAAGCACCCAGCCCCTTAAATCCTCTCATTCCCACTTAAATCCTCCCATTCCCAAGCATTGATTGCACCGGAGCTGTTTTTTACAGAGAAGCAGCGTCTTCTCTATGTCTTTAACACCTCCAGAGCCACAATGAGAAAATCCCACTGGGTTGAAGAGAATTCAATCCAAAACATCTCCAAGCTGATCCTTGGAGCTGATTCCAAGGGACAGGAATGGGGTGTAAAAGCTTTGCTGTGCAGCATCACCCTCTTCTCTTCCCTGCTTTCCCAGGGAGGCATCCGCACCCACAGCTCTTAAATAAACACCATAAACACAACAGCCACAATTCCTATTTTTTTTTCTTTTTCTTTTTTTTTTTGTGAACATAATCCGGGCTGGATGCCAAAAAAAAAAAAAAAAAAAAGCCAAAAAACCCGAGTTGAAAACTCAAAATAGCTTCCAGTTGGGAATTCACATCCCCTCAGGAGCGTGAGGGAGGGGATGGCACCTCAGGGGCTGCGGGCAGGGGGGCTCTGGCAGGGAGTGGGGACCATTCTTGGGACATCAGGGGGAATTTCCTCATGGAAAGGGTGGCCAGGCTTTGGAAGGAGCTGCCCAGGGAGGTTTGGAGTCCCCCCATCCCTGGAGGTGACAAGGAAGGACTGGACGCGGCACTCAGTGCTCTGGGCTGTGGGTGACACGGTGGGGATGGCGAACAGGTTGATGATCCTGCAGCGATGCTCCAACCGAAATTCTCTGGGCACAGGGCAGGGTGGAAAGACACGATCCTGTTCGCTTCACGGGGAAATGCTTTTCCCGCTTTTTGAAGCTTTTTGAGGGTTTTTTTCCCAAGGGCGGGGAAGCAAAAAACACAGAAAAACCAGCCCGCCCGCACCACCCCCTCTCCGTTTCCGGGGCCCGCCCGCCTTCTCCCTTCCCATCGGGCGGAAGCCGCCGGCGGTGAAGCCACTTCCGGCCGCCATCTTGGCCGCGGGCCCGCTGAGGCTGCGCGCGCGCCGGGCGCCATCTTTGAGCGGGGCACCGGGGACGCGGCGGTGGCGGCCCCGGCGGATCGCGGGGACAGCGCGGCGGCGACACGGCGGCCCCCGGGGGCTCGGTAAAACTCCCTGATCGACCGTAAATAGAGCGCTTCGGAGCCCCGCGGCGGTTGTTGGGAGATGAGGGTGGGGGGGCTCCTGGCTCGGCCCCGGCTCCCCCCGCAAGGGCCCGCAGGCCGCGCGTCCCCCGCCGCGCTCTCCCCACAGCGGGAGCGGGGCGGTGAGGGGACCCCCGGGGTGAGGTGGGGGGAGGTGGAATGAGGGGGATTAGGTGGGAATAAAGCCGGGCTGAGGTGGGTTTCCTGCCCGCGGGGCTTTGGGGAGGGGGGAGCTGCGTGCCCGGGGTAGGCCCGAGGCCTTTCCACGGGGCTCGGCCGCCCCCTCAGATTTGCAATCCCAGCGCAGGTGCTTTATAAATCTCCTTGTTTTCAGGTAAAACCTCGTTCCTTCCTGTTGTAGCAACGCGTCTGAGGGGCATTTCTAATGTAGTCACCTAATTTCTCCTCATTCCCCAAAAGAACTTCATGAGCTGAGTAACTCTGGATGCACCGGGTCTGAATTCCTCCCGTAGGTTGTTAAAACAACGCAATTGGGTGACGTTGTTGGGGGTTTCTTGTTTTTTAAAGGTTGGAGCTGAGAGGTTTCTGCTTTCTGCCGTCGATTTTTGTTGTGGGAACGCCAAAAGGAGGTTTTTTTTGTTGTTGCGGTGTGTGGGGCCTCCAGGTTATTCCCAGAATTGCACTCAGGGTCACACTTCCCAAATAAAACCCGGCTTTATTTGGCTGTAAAAAAAAAATAAAAGGAGATCTCCTGGGGAATAAAGGGGTTTGGGGTTGAGTTTGGGCACACCTGAAGCAGAGCAGGTGGGCTGGAGGTGTTGCTGGATGTGTCCAGGTGTTCCAGGAGCTCTCCAGGGAAAACTTCCTGGTGGTGTCACTTCCCGGCTCCAATGACACCTTTCCAAGGGGCTGCTTCCAGGGGAAATCGAGTCCCTTTGGGATTTAATAAGACATTCCAGTGAAAAGGAGGAATTATCCCAGGAAATCTCTACCAGGCCCTGGGGTTGAGCTCAGAAATAGGGAAAAAAAATTGAGTTTATTTTCTTGAATTATTTTCTTCAATTATTCCTGTCTTATCCAGGAGTGGATGTAGCAGCTTCCTTTAGTTTGGGATTGATTCCTGAGGAGGAAAAGCTGGTGGACAGTGAAAAAATGGCTGGAAAGGGAGTTAAAATGTCTAATTCCTGGTGCTCTTCCTTCTTGATAAACGGGGGTGAATCATCAAATGTTGTTGTCAGGAATTAAAGGCACAAATGGAGCAGCAGGAAGAGGCTTTTCCAGGGGAATCAGGGGACTTTAAACCCGAGAATTCCCCGCAGGGAGGTTCAAGAAAGCTTCTCTCGGGTGTTTTTATGTATTTTCCCTTCAAAAATATAAAGTTGGTGTTGGTTTTTTGGCCTGGTTTTTCCTGACCCTCAGCTACTGCATTTTTTATTTATTTGACTTTATTTTTTTTTTACAAAAAATTGGTTTGAAAATATTCTCCTACAAAATTTGAAATGTGTTCTGGACAAGAAAGGGTTTAAGATTCTCGTTAATTTTAATTAATTCGAGACCTGCTGGGTGCACCAGAGTTACTCATTTTTATTTGGATTTTCATTTTTTTTTGATTGCCACCTTGACACCAGTTTAAAATGCAAGGAAAAAAGAAAAAAAAAAAAGGGTTTTAATGAACCTTTTTTATAATTAAATTACCTTGATGGAGTTTAGAACTCTGAGGGGTTTTCATTGGGAGGTTTTTTTGTGTGGTTTTTTGGTTGGGGGTTTTTTTTCTGTTGTTGTTCTTTATTTTAAAGCTTTGCTTTATTCCCACTCTTTAAACAAGATTCAGAGTCTGAACAGGAATGTGGGAAAAATGTGGAAGGCAAAATGCTGATGTAGTTTATGAAGGAATTAAATCTGAAGGGATTTTCTTTCCCCCCAGGGTGGTGGATGTAGGAATGTTGCATTTTAGGTGTGTCTGACTGCCTGAGGAAAGGAAATGCCACCTTCCAGACTGGGAATTCCTCCTGATTTGAGTTTGAATTCCTGCTGTCAGCCAGGAATGGCCCCTAATTCCCACGGATTTAAGTGTTGGCTTGAGCAAACTGAAGAATTCAGGCTTGAAATTTAATTTTAACTCCCGACAGCGTTGGGGAAACACCTGGAAAAACGTTGAACTTCCACAAGAAGGAGCTCCAGGAATTTTTAGGAGTAGATTGCCAGGAATCTCCATGACCCCAAGTCTGGTTTTGAAGGTCCAAAGTGAATTAACCCCGTGGAGATGGAAGAAGGGGAGGAAACCCTGCACTTAATTCCTGTTTTATTCCCTTTGTCAAGCAGTCAAAAAAAACCCCACAACCCAGTCACTAATACAAGAACCCAACTTTTCCTCTCTTTATTTTAGATTTGGGAAAATTCCCTGCCAAAAAAAAAAAAAAAAATCCTGGGAAAATTCACTAGTGTTTGTGTGAGTAAAAGGTTCCAAGCATTTATTCTTAACCTGTAAAGAACAATTTCACTGAGTTTTGCGGGGGGGGGGGGGACCAAGGAGTCAGAAATCCTTTGCACAGAAATATGAGAGGGGTAAATTTACTTTTATTTGGATTTTAGCTGGTCTGGTTGCAGGTGTGGAAAAGAAACCCAAAAATGTGATTTTTTTTTAAAAATAAGAATATCCAAAAGAAATATGTGATCTCACATTCAAAAAATGCCCAATAAACCCATTTTTTGGTGGCACCAAAAACCCAAGCAGCTGCTGAATCAGATCCAAACCATTGGATAATGATGGATAAATGGATTAGGGAACAGCACACGATGCCAAAATTGTAAGATTTGATGGAAAACCAACGAATTCCCAATCCAAATTCCCAATCCGTGCAGCCATGCCGCTCCCAAAGCAGCTCCCTGCTTTCCCAGAGCTTGCTGCATCCCTGAGCTGCTCCCTGCTTTTCCTTGGATGCACTTCCTGATGAGGGCAGAGCCGTTCCCGGGGGATGGATGGGTGTGGATGGATGTGTTTGTCCCTTGTGCTGTCCATGTGTCCCCACATTGCCTCTCACAATCATCACCTTGATCTCACCTCGTCCAAAATTATGGAAATAATCTCGTTTTTCTGCCCAGTTTTCTCCCAAATGAGAGACTTTGCCTGCAGTTTGATGTGGGAAATGGGCTAAAATCGCTGATTTTTTGCTGGTTTTCTCCCTGACTTTGCTATCCCTCCCTTTTTTGGGGTGTGTATAAACACATTTGTGGGTTTATACACACGATTATTTGGGGGGGGGGGGTTTGCTGTACAGGTCATAAAGACGGGGGAAGGTTTTTGTGTTTTCTTAATAGGTGAAGAAATCTTGGAAGACCCGAAATTGCAACTTACTGAATTAAATAATTAAAAAAAAAATTAAAAAAAAAAAAAATTAGAAATTCCCCAGCTGTGGAAGATGGAGCCTCATTTTTGCAGCCACTTTGAATCCCGAGTTCATCTTTAAAAAAGGCGCTGGGGCTTTTTAAAAATTTTTTTTGTTGGTTCTTTTTTTATGGTTCTTTTTGGTTTTTATTTTTTTGGTTTTTTTTGGAAGAGCTAAAATATCCCTGGCTGTCTCCAGTGTGACAGTATTCCAATGGACTTGATTCCTCCATTAGTTTGTCAGATTGTTTTAAGAGCACCTCAGAGTTTGGAATTGTGGAATTGTTGGCTGAGAGGTTCCCTTGGAATTGTGAGGAGGAAAATTCTGTCTGCCCCTTTGTTATTCATTCACGGACTCCTTCGGCCTACAGGAGAAGGGAACTGCATGGCTGGGAAGATCAAAGCCTGTGCTGAACGTGGCCAGGTGGGTGAGCCCCAAAAATCCTCTGGGATTGGGAAAAAATCCGGGATGTAGTGCTTGGATTCCATGGAAATGATCAGTGAGCTGTTAAAATCGATTAATGGTGGTATTTCCAATTAATGTTGTTGAGATGTGAAGGCTCGGTGTTGAGCTGTGATGTTATGATGTGATTATTATTAATACCTAACGATTAAAGTTTAATTTCAGATGGGAAATCATCGATTATATTAATCATAGAACATGGAATAATACATGATCATAATAAAATGTTGTCATGTCGTTGAGAACTCAGAATTACAATCAGGTTTTTTTTTTTTAACCTTGGGTCACACCCTAAAATTAAAGTTTGATTTCCAACGGGAAATAAGAAGTGATATTAATAATATAACGTGAAACAAGATGTGAAAATAACACAATATTATCGTATCATTGATGGCTCAAAATTGCACCCAATTTTTGAAGAAATTGGGTCACACCCTAAAATTAAAGTTGAATTTCAAATGGGAAATAATAGGTGATAGTATAATATCATCATGTCATTGATAACTCAGAATGGCACCCCATTTTTGAAGAAATTGGGTCACTTTTGGGTCACACCTTAAAGTTTAATTTCAAATGGGAGATAATACATTAATAATATAGTAGGAAATAATATGTGATAATAATAGAATGTTACCATATTATTGAGAACTCCAAATTACACCCAATTTTTGAAGAAATTGGGTTGCTTTTGGGTCACACCCTAAAATTAAAGTTTCATTTCAAGTAGGAAATAATAGATGATATTAATAATGCAAAATGTGAAATAATAGATGAAATAATCATATATTACTGTATCATTGGTAACTCAGAATGACACCCAATTTTTGAAGAAGTGGCTCTATTTTGGGTCACACCCTAAGTTTTTTCTACCTCAAAACACACAACTGTTATTAAGGTCACGGCATCGAATTTGTGCAGACAAAATTCCTGCAGTTTTGGACAAATCTGACCAAAAATCTCTCTGCATTTCCCATTTTAAAAACAGAATTGCAGACAAATTCGGCTTCGTTTTTGTGCCCAGCTGATTTCCAGTCGTTGCCTCCCTCCAAAGATGAATTTGATAAATAGGAAACAACTCTAAAACCAATCATTTTTATGAATTATCCCTTTCTTTAGGGTTACTTTTAAAAAGAAGCTTTCACTGCTAAACCAGGAGAAGCCTTTGAGTGCCAGGAAGCGAAGCCAATTCTTGCCCAGGCTGGAGGAAGACCCTGAGAGCAAAACCCTGAGCTTTTCCAAGGATTTCTGCAGCATGTCCAACCACGGAGACGACTGCTACTTCTTCTTCTATTCCACATGCAACAAGGTGAGTCTGGATCGAATTCCCTTCGCAATTCTTTCATTCCCTTCTCCTCCTTCTCAAGCCAGGAGCGCCAAGAATGCGATGAAACAAATTCCTCTTAATTAATTCATTCATTCATTCATTACTCCGCTCCCAGCTCTTAAAAAGGGGGATTTTTTTAAAGCTGTGTGCTTTTCCCATCCCTGGTTTTGTTGCTGATTTCCCGTGGATTTCAGGGAGACAGCTGTGCCTTCCGCCACTGTGAGGCCGCCCTGGGAAGCGAGACCGTCTGCACCCTGTGGCAGGAGGGGCGTTGCTTCAGGAATGTCTGCAGGTTCAGGCACATGGAAATCGACGTGAGTGTTCCCTAAAAAAATAACCTCTCCTCATCCCAAAACCTCGACAGCACTTCCCAGGGATTTTGGGAGGGGTGAGGAGGGGATAAATGTGCTTTTCCATCAGAGATTTAGAGGGATTTGGGTTGCTAGGAGGGAGGTGGAGGAGGGGGAAAAAAAAAAAAAAATCCATTTTTAAGGTGTTTCCCGGCAGGAAATGTTGGTGTGAAGTGATGTTATTCCCAAAATTTTTGCCAGAGCAACCACGTGGATCCCACTGCTTAAATGGGGTGGGAAACAGGTTATTCCTGAGAGCTGGAAAATGGCCCTGTCAGGGCTCTTCCGCCTTGAATTTCTCCACAAAACTTTATCCTGACCTTTTGGAATTGTACAGAAAAAAGATGGGAAGGAGCTAAAGCTCTGAAAGATAAATTCAGGTTGATTCCACCAGCAGTTGAAATCTGAACATGGAAATATTTCCCTGTGAATAATCCCATTCTTTTGGATTTTGCATTAATTTAATCCTGAATTTCTGTGTGACAGTCTCCTGTCTTCTCCACCTGAACAACAGCAAAGCAAATCCAGATAATACCCAGTTTTTCCAGCCTAGAAAACCTCCTTTCTAAGCCCTAAAATACTTCCAGTGAGAAGCTGCCCTCTGCAATGACATTTCACCCCTTCCCTGTGGCCTGTTGGGAACCTGAGTCTGTTTGTAGATCCAAGGCAGAATTCCCTGAGCTTGGATTTGGGATTTTTCCCTCAGAAAAAGAGGAGTGAGATCGCTTGTTACTGGGAGAACCAGCCAGGAGGCTGCCAGAAGCACAACTGTGCTTTCCACCACACCAAGGGACGTTACGTGGACGGGCTCTTCCTACCCCCGAGCAAAAGTGAGTTTTTCACTTCTTTTCTCCTTGAAATATTCATGAATTAATGGTGGATATTCCTTAAAATGATGTGGAGGCTCAAGGAACTGGTGGTTTCTGGCTGAAGGAGAGGTTTGCAGTCACGGGAATGGAGTGAAATTCGGAGTTTGGAATTTTTATGCCGCTTTGTGATTTTTGCTTTTTAAAGTTCCTTTCCTCCTCTCTCCTTTGATCCCTTTCTGGCTGGGGAATAAGGAACCGGATCTGGGTGTGTTTTCTTATCAAATCTACAACGTTTGGGGTCAAAGTTTGGAATTTCTGAGTCAGGTTTGATTTTGCTGTTCCAGCCACTCTTCCAAGTCCCCCTGAGGCTGCGGAGGACGAGGTGAAAATGGTGCAGATGCAGCAGAACAAACTCTCTGTGCAGTCCAACCCTTCCCCACAGCTCAGGGGGGTGATGAAAGTGGAAAACTCCGAGAATGTCCCGAGTCCCACCCATCCCCCAGTCGTCATCAACGCTGCAGATGATGATGAAGATGATGATGGTGAGAAATCTTGA
Source organism: Corvus kubaryi (assembly GCF_017639235.1). NCBI lineage: Eukaryota > Metazoa > Chordata > Aves > Passeriformes > Corvidae > Corvus > Corvus kubaryi. The sequence continues at coordinate 19,474 of NW_024581464.1, forward strand.
ATTATTTAGAACGTTCCTGCTTTAAATCAAAACAGAAATCGCAAAATGTGTGGATTTTGCAGTGGTTTAAGCCACAGAGAAGAGCTCCTGAATGTTTTTATGGATTGAAATATTGGGTGAACCATCTGAAAATGAAAAATCTTGGCTAAATCCCTGCTCCAGAAGTGAATTAATTTGGAGTTTCATTTTCCCTTCCAGACCAGCTTTCTGAAGAAGGAGAAGAAACCAAAACCCCAGTCCAGCCACCAACCACAGAAACCCACAATGGGCTGAGGGTGATTTCCACCAGGAAATCCAATTCCAGTGCAAAGCAAGGTATTCCAAGAGCTGCAGGAGGGAGGGATTGGGAGGAAGATTGGACAATGAAAAGCAAAATATTCCTAAAATACAACAGAACTCAGGAATGCTGAATGGAATCCGGGAGTTCATTCCCACCTGATCGTGTTCCCCAAGCAGGGAAAATCCTTCTGGCTTGGTTTTGTGGGACAAAATAGAGTTTAAGTGGAGTTTAAAGAGTTTAAGTGGAGTTTAGATGTCTGCAGATGTCCTTTCAAGCACTGTGGAAATCCATATCCAAGTGATAAAGGAATCTTTAATCCCTCTCCATGAATTAGTGCTTAAAAGTGTGGATTTTCCCCTGGAGGGTGAAAAAAAGGTGTGAGTTTTCCAAAATCCCAACTGTTCTGGGGGTTTTTAACTGCTGGGGAGTGTTGACAGGGTTTATCCCAAATACTTTGGGAAGAATTGACCTCAAGTTCCTGAATTACTCTCTGCTTCCAGATGACAACTTAAATTTCGGGATAAAAACCCTGGAAGAGATCAAGCTGAAGAAACTCAAGGAAAAAGCCAAAAAACAAGGTGGTGAGTTAATATCCTTAATATCCCTCCTTTCTTATCCGTCTGCCTTCTGTTCATCCTTGGCTTTAATCCTGATTTTCCTTGGATAATTTGCAAGAGAAAGAAGTTTTTTTTGGCACTCTCGGGAGCTCCTGCAGGGACAGCCTTCCATGTTTTTTGAGGGGGGGGCTTACTCTGGCCTGTTTTCCCAGTCCTGCTTGGAATTCCAAGGGCAAATCCAAGGGAAATTGCTAAATATCCTGATTTTTCCATGTTTTTCCATGCAGAAGGTCCTTCAGGAGTGGCTGTGGATCCCCTCCAAGCCCGGAGCATTCCGGTGCCGGAGAAGGAAAACGTCCGGACCGTGCTGAGAACTGTGACCCTCTCCTCAAAGGAAGGTAATCCCAAATCCCAAAATTCCCATTCCACGGCTCCTAACCCAAATTATTGCTCATTAGGATAATTCACACATGTGGTGTTGCCTTTTCCTGATTTGAATTTCCAAGGCTGTGGTTGTGTTGGAAAAGTTTGGAATTTGTAGGTGCTGGATTTGTTTGGAATTAAAGCTCAGGAAGTTTTATCACTGAAACCATTTCTCCTCCCAGTCCTTCTTTCAGTTCCTGTGGTTTGGCTGCCAGAAAATGTCATTTTTTGGGATAAGAGCTGGAATTGGGATGGTTTTCCTGATTTTCTGTGCACTGAAGAGATCCTTCTTTATTTTAGGGGAGGACCCTGTGATCCAGCTGAATCTTCCTGACAGACTGGGAAAAAGGAAAACCCTCATGGGTGAGAGCTTTTTGTGAAGTACTGACAGCAGAAACAGCAAATTCTCTTAGCAACCAAACACCACAAATATTTTAAAAATAAAATCGACCTGGGAGGATTCAGATTCCTGGGGGATTGTTCTTAAACCCTCCCACAGAAGAATAATTCTGAAAGAATTTCTCATTTTGTGTCTTTCTGAAGCTGGGAAAACTTTCCTTCCCCTGAGGAGGAACGTTGCTGACAGGCTGGGGAGGAAGGCAGAGCTGCAGGGAAATGCTGACAAGGCCCCAAAGAGAGGCACAGGTACCAAACACTCCTGGATTTCCCACCTGGAATTTTTCTCCAGGTTTTCTGTTGGGACTTTCTGTTCCTCCTTTCTCCTCACGGTTCTTTTTGCACCTTGGTTTGAGGGCTCATGGTCCCTCTGAATCCTGCTGAGGTTCTCTCCTGTCTCGTTTCCCACACAAAATTGGGATTTCTGCCACTTTTTTAACTTTTCCTGGTTGGTTTTTTTTAGTTCAAGTCCTCAAGTCCCTGAAGGAGAGGCTGGGGCTGCCCTCTGAGCAGAGCAGCACAGAGACAGGTAAACATTGGATTTGGAATATTCCTTCCCTTTTTTTGTTTTCTTCCCAATATCTCCCATACAACCTTAAATTGTTAATTTTAAAGGATAACTGGCTCTGCTTTTCCAAATCCAAGTGGTTTAAAGGAGGGAGAGAACTTTATTGTTAAGGGAATTGGGATTGTTCATCCTGGAGAGGAGAAGTTTTGGGGTGATCTCATTGTGGCCTGAAGGGAGCCTGCAGGAAAGGTGGGGAGGGAATATTTCCAAGGCATGGAGTGCCAGGACAAGGGGAATGGCTTCACACTGATGGGGAATAGGTTTAGATGGGATATTGGGATGGAATTGTTCCCTGGGAGGGTGGGGAGGAGCTGGGATGGAATTCCCAGAGAAGCTGTGGCTGCCCCTGGATTCCTGGCAGTGTCCACGGCCGGGTTGGAGCGCCCTGGGATAGTGAAAGGTGTCCCTGGATGATCCTTAAGGTCCTTCCCACCCAAGGCTACACTGAGAGCCCTCAATCCCAAATTCCCTCAGTGCTGGGAGAAATTTTGGAGACTTTTCCCAAAATCCTTGGATAAAATCCCTTTAACTGCCGCTTCTCGCCGGCTTTGATTTTTGCTGAATACAGACAAAGCTGCCAAACCCATCGAGGAGATCCGGGTGAAAACCCTGGAGGAAATCCGTCTGGAAAGAGCCAACCAGAGGCGAGGGGAACCCCCAGCCAAAATCCCAGGAGAAGGCAGGAAAACAGAAGATCCCAACCCCGGAGCCAGATCCTCCCCGGCCGTCCGCATCAAATCCCTGGCGGGAGCCCTGGCAGAGAAAAACCACAAGAGGTTGGGAGAAGAGAAGGAAAAACCCGAGGAATTCTCCAGCAAAGCCAAAGCTGAGGCTGATCCTGGGAAACAGAACATTCCTGCCCCAGCTGTGGTGGGAAGGGTGCAGCTGGCAGAGCCGGGAAGAGCCAAAGCGGCCGGAGAAGTGCGGATCAAAACCTTGGAGGAGATCAAGAGGGAGAAAGCCCTGAGGATGCAGCAGAGTGGGGAGAACGTTCCTGCTCCTCCTGCCCCGCCCGAGGCAGCCCTGAGGGGCAGGAAACTGCTCCGGGTCACCAAGGTCATAGGTGAGGAGGGAGCTGCTTCCCCTTGGCAGCAAATCCCAATTTACTCAGGAATCCCTTGGAGTTTCCCTTCCGTGGGCGCTTGAAAAGTTTCAGGCTCCAGAGTTGGAAGGATCGTGAATTTTCCATGAATTTCCATGTGTTTCCCACTGGAAAATTGATTCCTTGAGGAGCTTTCAGGCTCCAGAGTAGGAAGGATCACAGGATTTCCCATGAATTCCATGAATTTCTGTGTTTCCTACTGGAAAATTGATTCCTGGAGGAGCTTTCAGGCTCCAGAGTTGGAAGGATCACGGGATTCTCCATGAATTTCCATGTGTTTTCCACTGGAAAATTCATTCCTTGAGGAGCTTTCAGGCTTCAGATTTAAAAGGATCACGGGATTTTCCATGAATTCTGTGAATTTTGTGTGTTTTCCACTGGAAAATTCACTCCTTAAGGAGTTTCATAGTGTCATTCCCACCTTGCTTTTTTCTGGCCTGGCTTTGTGGGGTCTTCCCTGTGCTGGAATCCATTCCATTCCTCTTTGGAATATTTTTTGGGAAGGGTTTCTCAACGCCTGACCACGAGGGCATTAAAAATCTCATCGTTAAGATGCTTGAATCCATGGAAAAAGAGATGATGGCGCTGAGGCAGAGAGAAAATCCTGCAGGAATTGCTTCCTGTTATTAAAAATAGGGAAATAAAACCCCCCCCAAGGTGATTTATTTCTACTCTGGACCAATTTTTCTATGTTTTCCTTGGTTTAAAGCACCTGGAAGAGAAGAAAAAATGATTGTGGAGCTGAACAAACCTTCCCCCAAAGGAGTCTCTGCACCTGCTGAGGTGAGTCTGAACAGGTTTAGAATAAAACCCTCAAATTCTGATCAATTTGGGCATAAAATGACACATTTCCCAAATAATTTTGGCACGTTTTGTTTCCTATTCTTTACTTTTTCCCACTTTTCCTCATTTGGGAATTCATTAAATGCTGTCAGTTTGATCAGTAAAATTCCCAGAAAACACATCCCCCCCCTTAGAATTAATTAAGTACTTAATTTGAACTCATTAATCTGATTATACCTGACAATGAATAAGAACCGCAGGTGGGGAAAATATTTTTGCTTTCAGTGATTTTTCCCTGGCAAACTTTTAAAATCCCCAACTGAATATTTTAATCCCAAAAATTGGAATTTTAGAGGAAATCAGGCTCTGGGGGGGAGGAGGAGCTTGGATGACTTTACATTCCCTAAAATCACTGGATAGGCTCCAGCCAGAGCCTCCTGCTCCATTAAAACTTGGGGTTTTTTTGGGAATTGCAGTTTTAAAACTGCATTTTCATGGCAGGGATCTCATTTTATGCCAAAAAAAGACTGGATTTCCACCGTGCCCCGTGGAGCCATTTTGGAGGGATTGCCCCTCAAAATTCCTTAATGAATCCACAGATTTTTATCCCTAGATTTTTTATCCTAATAACCCTCCTGGGATCTTTTTTTCCCCCCTTCTCAGAATGCAGGGAATTCTGGAGTTCAGGTGAAGAGCCTGGAGGAAATCATGTGGGAGAAGCGTCAGCTGAAGCAGCGCCAGGAGGAGAAACTCCAGAAAGGAGCTGGGCCAATTCCAGCTGAAAAACCCGAAAAAAACAAGGAGAAAACTCCAGGATCAGGGAGCCCCGAATCTGCTGTGGGATCAGCTCATCAGCTGGGCAGGAGGAAAGTGGTGAAATTCCAGGAGGACGGGGTGGGAAACCCGGAGAAGGATCCTGCGGCGTCTCCAGGGAAAAAGGAAGCTCAGGTGCTGGAGAGGAAAGCTAAAAGTAGGTGTTGGGTGTTCCCTTAGGGAATGTTCTGGGAAAAGGGCTTGGGATTTTTGGTGGGAAAACTCAGGGTGAGGTCATTCCCAGCCTGGAATGCCAGGGAATGTGGGCAGCAGGGGAGGAGAGGGGGAAGATGTGGAATGCTGGAGTTCCTACCAGATAAGGAGGGTTGGGAATATCTGGAGCAAATCCAGAGAAGGAATTTGCTGAAGGGACTGGAGCTCATTCCCTGTGGAGACAGGGTGGGAATGTTGGGAATGTTCAGGCTGGGAAAGAGAAGGATCCAGGGAGACTTCAGAGCTTTTTCCAGGAGATCAAGAAGCTCCAGGAGAGCTGGAGAAGAGGGACTTGGGATGGAGGGACAGGACACAGGGAATGGCTTCCCACTGCCAGAGGGCAGGGCTGGGTGGGATATTGGGATGCAATTCCTCCCTGTGGTGCTGGGGAGGGAATGGGGTGGAATTCCCAGAGAATCCATGGCTGCCCCATCCCTGGGAGTGCCCAAGGCCAGGCTGGAGCAGCCTGGGATAGGGAAAAGCATCCCTGGAACACACAGGATGACCCTGGATGATCCTTAAAAGTCCCTCCCACCCCAAACCATCCTGGAATTCTGGGATTCTGAAGCAAACCCGATTTGTTTTTTTCACCCCGAGCTGGATCATTCCTCTCTTCCCTTCATTCCAGCCAAATCCAAGGTGTGCCTGAAGCCTCTGGATGGCAAAGCCTCCCCCAAGCAGCCCCTGAAGAGGAAGGGTCCCGAGGGCCACCCCCCGGCCGTGGTGGCAGTGAAACCCCTCAGTGCCACCAGCGGGGACACCAAGGAGCCCTCAGCCAAGGTAAAGCCAAATTCCTGGAAAATTCCTGGAAAAAACCTGGAAAACTGGAACCTCCCCAGCTCTCTGGTGCCTTTTAACCCCCCCCCCCCAGAAGTGTCAGGGGAGCAGCACATTCCTGCTTTGGAAGCATCTCCTTCATTATTCCCTGCTGGGATTTGTGAAGGATTTCATCCCTTAAAAGGGAAAAAATTCCTTAAAAAAAAAGAAAAAAAAGAAAAAAGGCAGAAAATTCCTCATTTCAGGAATACCCTGGGTTCACTATTTTGGTGAAGCAGCAAAGGAAGAATCTCCTAAAATATTGCATTTTTATGTGGTGACTTTTTGGGGTTTATTTTCAGGGACTTTGGGGTTTCTTCTCGGTGACTTTTTTTCAGGGACTTTGAGGTTTCTTCTCAGGGATTTTTTTAGGATTTCTTCCCAGTGACTTTTTGGGGTTTGGTGACTTTTTGGGAGTTGTTTTCAGGGACTTTGGGGTTTCTTTTCAGTGACTCTGAGGTTTCTTTTCGGTACCTTTGGGGTTTATTTTCAGTCACTTTTTGGGAGCTTTTTTCAGGGACTTTGGGGTTTCTTCTCAGTGGCTTTTTGGGGTTTTTTTCAGTGACTTTGTCGGTTTTTTCTGGTGACTTTTTTGAGGCTTTTTTCAGGGACTTTGGGATTTCTTTTCGGTGACTCTGAGGTTTCTTTTTGGTGCCTTTGGGGTTTCTTTTCGGTACCTTCGGGGTTTATTTTCAGTGACTTTTTTGGGGCTCTTTTCAGTGACTTTGAGGTTTCTTTTCAGAGATTTTTTTATGATTTCTTCCCAGTGACTTTTTAGGGTTTGGTGACTTTTTGGGGGTTGTTTTCATTGCCTTTAGGGTTTCTTTTATATATTTATAATAATTATCCTGCTTTTCCTTCTCCTCCTCTTCCTTCCCAGGCCGTGGCTCCGGCTGCTCCAGAGGACAACCCGGCCTCCATCCCTCGGAGAGAAAATTCCCAGAGCAGGTAACAGCAATCCCAGCTTGTCCTTGTCCTTCCTGATCCCTGGGATCGGATGTGGGGTCGTCCACGTGTGGAAAATCAGAGTTTTAAGGAAATTGGTGCCAAAATCCAACAAAACAACAACAAAAGAATTGTTGGAATGAATTCCTGGAGCAGCAGAACTTGTTAAGGGATTTTCTGAAAATGCTGTGCTTGGGCACAGCTTTTGAATGGCTTTTTGGGATTTCTTTCCAGTCTTTTGGGGTTTTTTTTTCAGGGACTTCAGTGGCTTTTTGGGGTTTTTTTTCACTGACTTCAAGGTTTATTTTCAGAGATTTTTTTAGGATTTCTTCCCAGTGACTTTTTGGGGTTTCTTTTCAGTGCCTTTGGGGTTTCTTTTCAATGACTTTGGGGTTTCTTTCCAGTGACTTTTTTGGGGTTTTTCTCAGTGACTTTTTGGGGTTCTTTCCAGTGACTTTGCAGTTTCTTTTCAGTGACTTTTTGGAGGTTTTTTTCAGTGACTTTGGAGTTTTTCTGGTGACTTTTGGGGGTGTTTTTCAGGGACTGGGGTTTATTTTCAGTGGCTTTTTGGGGGTTGTTTTCAGTGACTTTGGGGTTTCTTCTCAGTGGCTTTTTGGGGTTTCTTTTCAATGACTTTGGGGTTTCTTCTCAGTGGCTTTTTGGGGTTTTTTTTCAGCACTTTTGGGGTTTCTTTTCAGCAACTTAGTTGTTTTTTTCCAGTGACTTTTTTGGGGTTTCTTTTCAGCGCCTTTGGGGTTTCTTTCCAGTGACTTTTTGGTGTTTTTTTTCCAGTGATTTTGGGGTTCCTCTTCAGCACCTTTTTGGAGTTCCAGTGCCTTCTTTGAATCTCTTTTAAATGACTTCCTGGGATTTTTTTTTTTCCAGTGACTTTTTGGGTTTTTTTTCTCACCCCTTCTCCCCTCAACTTCCACCTCTATTTCCTCATACCCAAACCCCCAACTGCTCCAGCTCATCCTAAACTTCCCAAACCCTAATCCCAACCTCCCAAATTCCCTCCATCACCACCTCCCATGGGAACATTCACCTGGTAAACCCCACCTAAGGAACATCCCACGCTGATTTTCCCCTTTCCTTGTTTCTCCCAGCCCCGAGCTGCACGTGGGGAGCCAGGCAGATTCCCTGGCACAGTCAGAGGTGTCCGGCTCCTCCTCCTCCCTGGAAGTTCCGGTGAAGCTGCGGCGCCTCAGCTCCGCCAGCTCCTCCAAACCCCCCCTGTCCGTGGAGGACGACTTTGAGAAGCTCATCTGGGAGATCTCAGGAGGAAAACTGGAAGCAGAAATCGACCTGGATCCAGGGAAAGATGAGGATGATCTCCTGCTGGAACTCTCGGAGATGATTGACAGCTGAGATGGGCAGGGTTGGGTTGGTTTTTTTTTCAAAAAAAAAAACCCAAAAAAAAGACACACCACCAAAAAAAAAAAAAGGAAAATTCCTTCCCCCACATCCTGTAAATGTTGTTGGATCCGTGGAGGAGATGCTTTTCCTGGCTCGAAGCACAGTTGGATTGTTAGGAATAGGCAGAATGTGCACTCAGTTATCCCGAAATTCCGGGCCCAGCTGATCCCGAGGCTGTGCCGGCGGCTCCTCCCACACAGCAGAGGACAAAGCACTTGGAATTCTCTTGGGAGGACACAGATGCCATCTCCAGAGCCATCCCAGGATGGGATCAAAGCTCCCCCTCATCCCCCTGCTGGGATTCCCTGGACAGTGAATCCCCAAAAAAGCCTGGAGTTACTATGTCAACTCTGGAATTGACGGATGGACGCTGCCTTTGGACTCGGAATCGAGGGCAATTCGGGAGAGCCGGGCTGGGAGAGGGAGCAGCTGAGCCAGGATTTTGGACCAAACACTGCCAGGGTGAGCCTGACTTGGAATTTCCAGGGGGAATTTTTCCTCATGGCCACCGGGGATCCTGGGATGGGCAACCAAAATTCCCTTGGCTGCCTGCAGGAATTTGGGAAAGCCAGGATTGCTTCAAGTGCCTCTGGTTCCGAGGATCCCTCCCCTGCTGAAGGACTGCAATGAGCCTCCCCCATCCAGCTGGAATCATTTTGGGAGGGAGGAAAAGCACCTGGAAGGTTCTGCCCCCCCCCCCCCTCCCCAGCTGTTTCCCTCTTTTCCAGCCTGCTGGAGATGGGATTTGATGGAATCCCCGTGGGGTTTTTTTTGTGTAAATATTTTATTCTTCCATTTTATATTTGTATGATTGTATTTAAGGGATTAAAGGTAGGCTGCTCACGCTCGTGTCTGTGCAGATCCCTCTGCTTTGCCGTGCTTTGTTTAAGGAATGGGATTCAACAGAGTGTTAATTACCAATTAATGAGGCCCAGCAGGAGCGGTGCAGTCGGCCCTCTGTGCTGGACAAGAGCAAGAAAAAAAATGTACTAACAACCTAAAATAATAACAAAACCCCCCTAATAATAGCAAGAAAAAAAACGTACTAACACCCTAAAATAATAGCAAAACCCCCCTAATAAGAGCAAGAAAAAAAATGTACTAACAACCTAAAACAATAACAAAACCTCCCCTAATAATAGCAAGAAAAAAACCGTACTAAAAACCAAAAAAACTCCAAAAAATAACAATAAAAAAACCTTATAACAACACAAACCCTCCCGCCGCCCTCACACACACCGCCACTATCCCACAATGCCCCGCGCGCTCCTCCAGCCCCTCACACCGCCACTATCCCACAGT
>NW_024581465.1:0-9165 GCF_017639235.1 Corvus kubaryi
CCTGTCCCCACTCGGGGTGTCTGAAGGGGGCACAGGGCTCTTCCCCCCGAGGCCACGGGAGAAGAGGGACATCAGAGTGTGGGGCAGGAGCGAAGCCGTGTGTGAAACACTCCCCAGCACGGGCCAGAGCTGGGGCTGGAGGAGGTGTCCAAAGGGTGCCACAGGGCTGGGAACGATCCACAAAGTGCCCAGGAAGCCACGGTGGCACCCGGATGCTGCTGCTGAATTCCTCAAGCCTTGGGACACATCCGCAGGGCAACCACGGCCCCACCACCAGGGTGCTGCATCCCTGCCCATCCCCACCAGCCCTGAGGCCTGGGAGAGGGGCTGGGCCATCCCCTGCTGCCAGGGGAGCTGCAGGGAGCCCACAGTGTGTCCCCAGAGCGGCCCCACTGGGCTGAGGCACCGGGAGCCCTTTCCCAGCGCAGTTCCCCGGAGCCACCGGCTGCCCGCTCGCACCTCTGCCCGCCCTCTGCCCTCTCTCTCTGCGTCTCTGTCTCTCTGCTCCTCCCGCAGATTTTCGGGATAACCCCAGGTGTTTCCTCTGCCACTGCCTCCCACCACAGCCTTTTTCCCGGTGGTGGGGGGTGCTCAACCCTGCTGCCCTCGCTCCCGTGGGAAGGGCAGAGCCGGACGCTCTCTCTGCTCCCATCCAACACCACCAGCAAAACCCCGCGTGGGTTTCGGGGAGCGTGGGGTGGGGGGGGCTCTCTCCTCCTTCCTCCTCCTCTTCCTCTTCTCTCCATCCTCCTCCTTCCTTGCTGTCTGTGTGTCTGCCCGGCCTCCCTGCTCCCTGTCCCCATCCCTGTCCCCGTCCCCCTGGCCGGGCGTCGCTATCTCACTCTCTGGTTCTTTGCAGATGGACGTAGTTTACACATTCCAGACCGGCGCCTCCTCTTTGCAGGGAGCCCTCAGGAGACAGCCTTCCATCGTGAGCCAGCACCACGATGTAAAAAATGTTTCTAGCCCAACCCATGTAGCTCTTTCCTCCGTCAATTCCACTCCCACCACTTCTGCTGTTGCTGCTGCTGCTGCATCTCCTCCTGCGGGCAGTGAGTGATGGTCTATTACAATGCATGACTTCTAATAACCACAGAGAGCACCTGCACCCACCTAACCCCGCCTGCTCTCTCTCCCTCTCAGCCTTGACTCGCACACTCACTCCCAAACCTGAAGGATGGGGCGGGAAACCGTTAAAAACCCCCAAGTTTTTATGCTGCTAACAAAGTTACGAACCTTTCTGGTCCTTTTTCCCCCCCCCATTCCTTGTTGCTTCCTCCAGTTTTACCTCTTCTCCTCCTTTGCAGGGCTGGTGTTTGAGTCCACCCTCCTGAGGCGGGGGTGGGGTGGGGCAAAAATTGGCAGTTCTTGCTCCCAAAACCCCCGAGTTCACGAGCATTGCTGGGAGAAGGGCAAGGCTGAGCCCAAATCCTGCTGGTTCTTTCCGCTGCCCAGCCCTGGGATACCCCAGGGATGGGCAGAGACGTTGCTTTGAGATCTCTTCTGGAGGCAGAGTGGCCGCTGGGACTGTCCCTAGGGCTGGCTGAGCCACGGGGAGGAGGGACAAGGACGATTTGCTCCTGCCCTGCCCGTGGTGGCTCAGCTGGTGACACCTTGGGGCTGCTGTCCCCCCTCTCTGTCCCCACCTGGGGACTTGCATGGCCTGGGGGCAGAGCTGAGCCATCCCTGTGCTGCCCCAGGGCTCTGTGGGGACATCCCCGGGGCTCTTTGGGGACATCCCTGGGGCTCTGTGGGGACATCCCCGGGGCTCTGCTGGTGCCCAGGGCAGCCAGAGGATCCTCAGTGCCCACCTCGCTCTGCACACGCCGGATCTCGGGGTGTGTGCAGACACTGCTCTGCATGGAAACAGGCATGGAAACCACATTCCTGCTGGATCCCAGTGGGAATGCTGGATCCTGGGTTTCCAGATCCCAAAAAAGCCCTCTCCGTGTTCATCACGGGCTGCTCTGCACACGCTGGATCCCAGGGCGTGCAGACACTGCTCTGCATGGAAATGGGCATGGAAAACAATTCCTGCTGGATATCAGTGGGAATGCTGAGTCCTGCATCCAGCACTGGGTTTCCAGACCCTAAAAAAGCCCCCTGGGGTGCAGAGCCCCTCTCTGTGTTCATCGTGGGCTGCTCTGCACACGCTGGATCCCAGGGCGTGCAGACACTGCTCTGCATGGAAATGGGCGTGGAAACCCCATTCCCACTGGATATCAACGGGAATGCTGGATGCTGGGTTTCCAGACCCCCCCAAAAAAAGGCTCTGTCTGGTGTAAAACCCGAGTGTGTTCGTTGTCGGGGCTCGTGAGCACGTGGACGCGGATTCTCTCTGCAGGCTGGGAGCAGGGGATGTGTCTCTGCTGGGTAATTGGCTTTTTTATTGCACAGTCACTTATCCCCGTTCTCCTCTGATTAGAGAAATACCCTCGGTGACTTTCTGGAGAGCTTTCAGGCTCCGCTGTTTATGCACTGTGGGGGAGGAGCGAGAATTTGGGATAATTTTGTTTTCTCTCTGTTTCGCTGACTCTGGGGCTGGGAGCTGATTGTGTTTAACCCCAGCGATGCTGGAGCAGCGCAGCTGCCTCCTGCTCCCATCTGAGCACCTCCAGGATTTTCTGATGGAATGCAATCTGCTTAGAGGGGCTCAGGGCAGAGGACTGGGGGGGGATGAGACCAAAATGCAGCTTCTTTGCAGTCTGTGGATCGATGTTTTCCCCATTTTGCAGCGAGGGAATAGAAAACTTCACCAGGAGCTAAGCCAGGTCTCCAAATCTTCCCGCTGTTTTTTCTGCCTGGACTTTCCTTGTTTCCCTCTGCTGCTTCCCTCTCTCCCGAAGCTCCTCTTCCCTCCACACAGATCCATGGTGTCCCTCTCCCGTGGAGGAGTTTTTCCAGGGCTGGACTTGCTGTGTCCCTCTGCTCCTGGAATTGGTGCAGAGGTCTCAGGAATGACCTCCAGGAGATGTCTTTGCAGAGCTGAGCTGCTCCCACTGGGAATTCCACCCTGGATTGAGGGAGCTGGGCAGAGCCAGGGCCAGGGGATGTGATTCTTGTGGGGCTTGCGCAGCACGTGGAGGTGCTGCAGGCAGGGATGGTGTGAAACAGGAATGAATTCCAAGCCTGGAGGTTGCTTTCGGAAGGTTCCAGGTGGAGAGGAGGCGGCAGCCTGGCCGTGGACGGGAGGGAGGGGCGGCTCCAGCCTGGAATTCAGCTTTGCTGGGGCTGCCTGGCTCATTGAGAACACATTTCCTTGCTGTTGCCTTCCTTTGACAAGGGAACAGCTGAATTCATCTCGCAGCAGTCACTGCCGGGGATGGAGAAAGGAGGAAAATCAGAGGGAAGCTTCAGCAGGAGCTCCTTGTGGGAGCTGAGGGGGCTGAGAGGGGCTGGGCAGGAGACCGAGCACAACTGGAATTGCCACAGGGAGCCTTCCCTGCTGCTCCCAGCCATGCTGGACAAATCCCCAGTGCTCTGGAGGTGATTCCTTGGGAGGGGAGATCTCCTGGTCCCACACGAGCTCTGCTCCAAAGAGCCGAGGCTTCTGTGGCTCCTAAATCTGAGCTTGGAGGTGCCACCACCTCGTGGCTCTGGCAGGCACTGGGCTCTCCTCAGCCACCACCTCGTGGCTCTGGCAGGCACTGGGCTCTCCTCAGCCACCACCTCGTGGCTCTGGCAGGCACTGGGCTGTCCTTGGCTTGGTTGGATTCGTTATCTTTGATTCAGTTGATCTTTAGGGGTCAGGATCTGCTGTTCTCAAGTCGTTGCTGATGTGACAGATGATCAGTGTGAGGTGGCCTCGGTGGTGTCCCTTGTCCTGTGCATTCACCTGAATTTAGCCAGGGTTATTAGTGCACAAATCCAGCTCTGATTTGCTTCCCAGCTCCATCAAATTCCCATTTTTCCAGGCCAGTGGTGCTCCAGCACTGGGGGTACCCAGCCCAGGCTCATCCCCTCGGTGTCTGTGCCCCAGCTCAGGTGTGTGCCCTGCTCCCTGTGCAGGAGCTCCTGGGGCTGCTTCCAGCTGGGATGAGCCAGGAAATGCTTCCTGATCCTGAGCCAGGTGCAAAATGCGCTCAGAAGGGCATCCCTGGTGAGAGGGGGCAGGGAGAACTTCCAGGGTTCCAGGCACGAGGCGGCTCCTGGAGGAATTCCCTACTCTGGTTTTGTGGGATCAGAGATCCTCAGGAGGATTTTGGCTGTGCTGGGCGCTGAATTCCCACCTGGATGGGTGCCACACCCAGGGACAGTTTAAATAAAGGGACAGTTTAACCCAGCCCATGTCACCAGGATTGGGGGTGAGGTCTCTGCTCCCCCACCACGCCTGCGGCCCACAGAGGTGGCAGAACACACTCAGCTCCTCCGTTCCCCTCATCACCAAGGGGATTTCTGGATCATTCTCCCTCCAGCCTGGCTCTTTCCACTCCCTCAGATGCTGCTCCCTCCCCCCTTTTTTGGGATCTGTGGATCTCCTCCCTTTTGTGGCCCAGTTTCAGCCACAGGGACACCACGGGGGCAGGCAGGGGATGGTTCCTCGGGGCTGGGGAGCAGCAGAGGCAGCTGAGGAGGAGCAAAGCTCCTTCCACGGGGCAGGAGACCGAGCACAATGACTGGAATTGCCACAGGGAGCCTTCCCTGATGCTCCCAGCGCTGCTGGACAAATCCCCAGTGCTCTGGAGGTGATTCCTTGGGAGAGGAGATCTCCTGGTCCCACACGAGCTCTGCTCCAAAGAGCTGAGGCTTCTGTTGCTTCCCTAAAACCCAGCAGAGCTGGGATGGGACACTCGTCACCCACCTGATCCAAAAATGGTCACTTGGCTGCACGGGAGAGCTGGAAGGGTTTGAGGCTGGAATTCCAGAGGATCTGGAGGGAGCAGGGAATCCACTGCCAGCCACCAGCCAGCCAGGTTCCCACACCTCTCCCTTCCAGTGCCGTGCAGGGGCAGGGCCGTTCCCTGGTACTCCAAAGCAGGCTCTGGATCTCCTGCTTGAGCCTGGCTTTTGTGGTGGAGCTGCTCCATGGGATTCCCAGGATTGTGTGTGGCTGGAATTCCTTTAGAATATCCAACAGCATCCCCGCCTTTGGAAACCACTGGGTCTCCTCCAGGTGCAGGGAAGGATCCAGAGCTCCAGCAGGGTGGGGAAACCCACGCAGACCTGGACATTGACCGGGATCCCGTTTCTTCCTCACGGCACCCACCTGCAGCTCGTGCTTCCCGCGGGCTGGAAAAATCTGGAGACGCCTTTGGGAATCCCCATTCCTTTCCAGAGGTGTAGGAACAACCCTGCCCCAACCCCACCCACGGCTCCCACGGTAGAGTTTGCCTGGAAGTGCCCCCGCTGTTTGCCTAACCCACCTCTTTTTGGAGCCGTAGTTGCCCCCACCTCGTTGTCCTCGTGTCTGTCCACCCCGAGGCGCGTGCGCACACGCACACAGATTTAACGACCGACTAATTAACGCATTTTGGCTTCCATCCATCCAGAGGGGTGATGTTGGGGTGGTGGTTTTGAGTCGTCCCGTGTCTTTTCTTGCAGCTTCTGAGGCCGCCCCGTAGCCGGTGGGTTCCCAGCACCCCCCGTAGTGCCTGACTCTGATCCCAGTCCACCGTAGATGTCTCATTTTTGACCGAGCTGTCTGTTCAGTGGTGATTTTGTTGCTGTGGTCGTGCTGTTTGGTTTTTTTTTTTTTTTTGTCGTTGTTGTTCGATGGTTGTCTTCCATCATTTATTTTCACTTTCTCCCCCGAGCTCCACCCTCTGGCCACCCAACTGACCCCTGTTTTTTTTCCTCCCCCTACTCGCCACGCCGCCCAGATCAAAGTGGTGAATGCGTTCCGTAGCTCCCTGTACGAAGGCCTTGAGAAACCCGAATCCAGAAGCTCCATCCATAACTTCATGACTCACCCGGAGTTCATCCTGGAGGAAGACGAGCCTCGGACACCATTCCTTGACGGCGCCGAAGACGACCCCGAGCCTGACGGACTCCAAAAGCGAGGTGGGGGCAGCCCGGCGGGGTCGACAGCGTTGAACAGAAACAACAACGCAGTGGACAGCGAGCTCAGCTTCCCAGAGCCTGGGAGCCCCTTCCACAGCCTGGAGACATCTGTTTGACCTTCGAACTTGGAATTCCCCCTCCTCCTCCTCATCCTCCTCCTCCTCATCCGCCTCGGCGCTGTGTGATCCCGGCACCAGTAACTGATCACAGCTGCGGTCACTCCGTGTCAAACTGCTCATGCCTGTTATCATCATTTGGGGTTGGTTTTATTTTTGGGGAGGGGGGGTAGGGAGGGGGTTTTATTTGATTTTTCTTTCATTTTTTTGGTTTCTGTTTTGTTCTTTTTTTTTTTTTTTACCGTTATTTAGCAGTGGGAACCAGAGTACCACCGCCACGCTGTGGGTGTTGGGAGAGAGGCTAAGCCAAAAAAAACCACCCAACCAAACAATTGTGCATCTCCATCCCTGGTTTTCCGTGGTACTCGCCCAGGGGGAAGCAGCCAGGTTCTTTCCTCTCCAAGAGTTGGGCTCCAGGCACGGAGGGAGGTTTTCACTTTGCAAAAATGCATGTTCCGAGGAAATTCAAGTTGTTGTAGTCTTACACACCCTCAGCCCGAGGGCTGGGGGTGCACTTGTGACTTGATTTTAATTTTTTTTTTTTTTTTTTGGTGGGTTTTTCTTCCACTTGTGGTTTTTAGGGGTTTTTTCTTCTAATGTTGGAGGTTTTGCTCTTTGCTTGTGGGATTTGTGTCCCCCCCCCCCCCACCCAGGAACTTCTCAGTGGGGAGGGGCAGTCACCACTCCAGTGTGAAAATTAAGGAATAAACTAAAAAATCCCAGCCAGAGGAAGGTGTTTACTCCAAGGTTGAGAGATCCAGGGATGTCCACCAGTCTTCCACCTTTGGAAAATGGTACCTGGGCGTTTTCCAGCTCCTCCTCTGTGTGTGCCCCACACGTTTTTCTCTCTCTGTTTCCAAACTGGTAGGTGAGAAATGAAGCTGGCTTAGTTCTAACCTTGCTGGAGGGGAGAGATTCTGATTTTCCTGCAAAGGGGGAGGTGAAACTGCCAGGGAAAAGGTGGAGAGAAACCCCCCCAGTTGTGAGGGATGCAGCTTCTTCCTGGGAATTTTAGGAGAGGCCTCTCTGCTGCTCTTGGTCAGGAGGGAAACTCTTGGTGAGAGGTTTTTTGCAGCTCTCACAGCTCCTGGCCCTCAGAGCAGAGGGAGTTTTGCCCTTTTTCTGTGCTGTTGGGGTCAGTAACCCTCCAGCCTCGCTGTGCCGGCTCCAGGGAAGCGCTGAGGGATCCGGGAGGAGGCTCCAGCTGTGCCCACCAGCGCTCCGAAAGCTGTGGGAGGCTGAATGGAGAATCCTGAGAGCACAGTGGGTCCTCAGTGCTGGCAGGGATCAATCTGGTGGTCTCACGATCCAGTGGAAGGGAGGGAAGCTCCATGGCCTACGGATGATCCTCGGTTTTCCTGGAGGCAGCAGGTTTGGCTTGGATGGCTGCAGGTCCTCCGGAGAAGGTGCTGCTGGAGGCTCGGCCTCACTTCGCTGCTTTTTTCTTTTTTTGGAGGTCATCTCTTCCCCTGGAGCCCTGCCTCACCTCCACCACTTGGAATAATGCAGTGAGAGTCCCTTTCCTTGCAGCTGGCTCTGGATTGTCCCTCTGGCAATCCCTGGAGCGGGAGGCAGGATGTGCCGGGCTTGGGCCAAGCCCCTTCCCCGCAAGCTCCCGCTGCTGCTCCCCTGCTCGTGACCCTTCCTCCTCTCCTCCAGCCCCTTTGGGAGCAGAGGGAATTGGCTGGAAGCCGCTCTCCGAGGTAATTCCCACCCCTGGGAGCGCAGAGGTTTGCCGGGAGAGGCCGGGGCTGGCTGGGTTCTCCCCCCTGTTCCCTTCAGGAACGCACAGAGGAATCTCCCGTGCCTTGTCCGAGCACTGCCTGCAGCACCTCCTGCCACGCCAGGGCCCAGATCTTTGCCGAGATTTAAGTGTTCCTTAAACCACACCACAAACCAAGTGTCTTCGGTTCGCCCCCGGCCCCGCCTCGTCCTTTCCGTGGGGTGGGAGGAGGAGGGAAGGTCTTGATCCCAAAAATCCCCGCTATCCAGAATGTTCCGAGTGTCCCACCCTGGTGCTGGCGAGCTGGGCTTTGTTCACTGCCAACAGCAAGAAGAAATTGCCACCACTGCCCATCCCCAGTGCAAATTCAGTGTCCACCCCATGCCCGGCTCCTTTTTTCCTCCCTCCCTCCCCCAAAAAAATAACCCAGGGGGGTGAGGGGGGGTCTTGGGTTAAACACCAGGGAAGACCCAAACAAGGGGTGGTTGTGGGGTTTTGGTTCTGTGTTAAAGATGACATTGCTTAAAAAAACAACAAAAAAAAAATCACTTTTTCTATTTTAAATACTTGCAAAAAAACCAAAAAAAAAAGAAGAAGAAGATATGGTGTTCTTACAAGCTTACATAAATATTTATTAAATACATTTTTTGGGGGGGATGCACCAATTTTATTTTGGTTTTTTTTTTCCTTTTGATATTTTTTTAATACCTCAGACCTGTTGAAAAAAAAAAGAAATAAAAAAAAAAAAGAAAGACTCAAACCACCACCACCACCAACTTCAAGCCAACTTTGGGGGCTCTCAAAGTCACTCCCAGAAATCTGTGACTGGCAGGGTTTGCCACAAGGGTCTGGTCGTTCCTTTAGTTTGCTCTATTTTTGTCGTTCTAGTTGCCATATTAGGAGGGGGGGGATTGGGGAGGGAGAAATAAATGCTCTATAAATATTATGCAAAAAAAAAAAAAGGAAAAAAAAAAAGAAAAAGAAAAAAATCTAGTTTTCTTTAGCTCAGAAACAGATATTTTTACGTCAGCCATATGTATTTTGTTTAAAGAAAAAAAAAGAAAATAAAGAGATCTCGGGTCCCGCGGCTGCATGAGGGCAGTTGCAAGGGACACTTTAATTAATTCCGTGGATTAATTAATTCAGCCATCGGATGCCAGTCAGCTTCCTTTTCTCTGAGCAGCCATCTTTCTACTAGACGTGAGTTGGATGACACAAATGGGGTTTTTTTATATAAATATCTATAAATTATGTTGGTGTATGGCTGGTTGCTTCAAGTATAAATGTTTCTTGCGCAGATTTCCTGTAAAGTTATTTTGGGGTTTT
>NW_024581465.1:9565-29088 GCF_017639235.1 Corvus kubaryi
CCCCCCCCCGTCCTCCTCCTCCTCCTCGTTGTGATCCGTGTTCAACTTGCCTTGGAATGCTTTGTTATTAAAACACTCTGAACATCCTTCTGCATCCAGTTCTTGATGCCAGCAGGGCCCCTTGGTGGTGGATTTTCCGTGGATTTTCCGTGTTGGTACCAAAGACACCCCACCGCGGCCTGGGCGCCGTTTGCCGGCCGGGCAGCTCGAGGCGTTTTCGCTTTCTCCTGCTGAGGTTTTTATGATTTGCACACATAGAGAGAGAGAGGGGCTTGGGGAGGGGGATTTAACTCGATTGGTTTGTTTTTTGCCAAAAGGTTTTCCGTGCAATAAGCTTCCGAGGGAGATTTTTCCAAACGATCTCAAGAAGGAAACAAACGAAGCCGCGTTTTAGCATGGGCGCCCTTTGCGGGTTTTCCTCCCCCCGCCCCATCTCTCAGCTCCTCTCTGAGGGTGACCTGAGGGGATGGCTGTTAAAAAAACCCCATCCCAAATCCAGCCAGGGCATCTCCGAGGTGTCCCTGTCACCCTCTGTGACCGTAGGGACCCCCCCAAGTCCCTGGAGGGGATGCCTGGGCCTGCATCGCTTCTGCTCCGTCCCCAGCCCCTCGTGGAGCTCAGAGCCCCCAAAACGCCCTCCTGCACCCCCAGCTTTCCCTTGGAGGCCCAGGGATGCGAGGGAACCTTTTTCCTGCTCCTTTTCCACCCAAATTGGGGGGTTTTGGCACCTCTTTCTTGCCAGCACCCCCCTCTCACCCTGACTCTGCTCTTCCCCGCTCCCCAAAAGCCCAATTTTCATCCAGCAAAGCCCATGGCTAAAACTGCCTTTAGTTTATTTCCTCCCCTTCAATAAATATATATATATATACAGTCTGAACTCAACATTTATGTGTGTGTATATATATTTATCCAACACTCTCACAAAACAAAAAGAACTTTCTTTTGAAGAGGGCACGCAGAGCCGAGTTTTTCTTTTTTTTTTTTTTTTTTTTCAGTAACTCAGTATAATAAGCACTGGTATTTTTGTATAAAAAATGGGAGAGAAAGCGGGAAAAAAAAAAAAACAACAAAAAACCAAAAAACCAAAATACAAAACAAAAGACTGAATATTATGTGGTATGCATGACATTAAAAAACAAAACAATGGTGGTTTCAAAGCAATATGTACCCTGGTGTGTTTGCCATATCCTAGAGTCCAGCTTCAAGTGCACCTGATCTGTATTGCATTTTGATATTAATCTCTATGTACCATGTTTTGCATGTAATTTATATGGATCTTGGGAGAAAAAAAAAGAAAAAAGAATCTGAATGAATTGTCCGTTGGCTTCTTCTGAGAAAACAGGCTCCGAGCAGAGAGAATACTCCAAAGTGGAAGCAGCAGAGTGGTTGAGGGGTGGGAAAAGGGGGTGCAGCATAAAAACAAAAACGAAGAGGGAGAAGGGGAACGGTTTGGAATCAATAAAGCTTTGGCTGTCGAGCAGAACCAATGCGCGAATGCATCCAGAGAATAAAATGTGCCCACGTGTAACTGTGCCGTCCTCCGTGTGTCCGGCAGCTCGGGGAATCTGGCCCAAATCCTCCCCGAGGAACGGGGTGGAAAGAGGGATGGGGATCCCAACCAACCCAAGCTCCCCTCGGCGCGGGGTTTCTGTCACTCGGTCGCTTCTTCTTCCACCGCCAAGTCCCCAAATTGCTGCCAAATGCCACCAAAATGGTGCTGCTGGGCTGTGAGGAGCTGCCCTGGATCAGGGATCCTCCTTTTCCCATTCCCAGTGCCGTACGTGGAGCTTCTGAGGTGATTCTTGGTGGAGTTGGGATCTCCAGCTCCTTGGGATCGGCTTCGAGCCACGTCCTGCTTCCATACCTGAGAGTCTTTGGCCTCCAAAGAGGCGATTTGTCCAGAAAAGAAGGAAAACGGGAAATAAAAGCACCCAGCCCCTTAAATCCTCTCATTCCCACTTAAATCCTCCCATTCCCAAGCATTGATTGCACCGGAGCTGTTTTTTACAGAGAAGCAGCGTCTTCTCTATGTCTTTAACACCTCCAGAGCCACAATGAGAAAATCCCACTGGGTTGAAGAGAATTCAATCCAAAACATCTCCAAGCTGATCCTTGGAGCTGATTCCAAGGGACAGGAATGGGGTGTAAAAGCTTTGCTGTGCAGCATCACCCTCTTCTCTTCCCTGCTTTCCCAGGGAGGCATCCGCACCCACAGCTCTTAAATAAACACCATAAACACAACAGCCACAATTCCTATTTTTTTTTCTTTTTCTTTTTTTTTTTGTGAACATAATCCGGGCTGGATGCCAAAAAAAAAAAAAAAAAAAAGCCAAAAAACCCGAGTTGAAAACTCAAAATAGCTTCCAGTTGGGAATTCACATCCCCTCAGGAGCGTGAGGGAGGGGATGGCACCTCAGGGGCTGCGGGCAGGGGGGCTCTGGCAGGGAGTGGGGACCATTCTTGGGACATCAGGGGGAATTTCCTCATGGAAAGGGTGGCCAGGCTTTGGAAGGAGCTGCCCAGGGAGGTTTGGAGTCCCCCCATCCCTGGAGGTGACAAGGAAGGACTGGACGCGGCACTCAGTGCTCTGGGCTGTGGGTGACACGGTGGGGATGGCGAACAGGTTGATGATCCTGCAGCGATGCTCCAACCGAAATTCTCTGGGCACAGGGCAGGGTGGAAAGACACGATCCTGTTCGCTTCACGGGGAAATGCTTTTCCCGCTTTTTGAAGCTTTTTGAGGGTTTTTTTCCCAAGGGCGGGGAAGCAAAAAACACAGAAAAACCAGCCCGCCCGCACCACCCCCTCTCCGTTTCCGGGGCCCGCCCGCCTTCTCCCTTCCCATCGGGCGGAAGCCGCCGGCGGTGAAGCCACTTCCGGCCGCCATCTTGGCCGCGGGCCCGCTGAGGCTGCGCGCGCGCCGGGCGCCATCTTTGAGCGGGGCACCGGGGACGCGGCGGCGGCGGCCCCGGCGGATCGCGGGGACAGCGCGGCGGCGACACGGCGGCCCCCGGGGGCTCGGTAAAACTCCCTGATCGACCGTAAATAGAGCGCTTCGGAGCCCCGCGGCGGTTGTTGGGAGATGAGGGTGGGGGGGCTCCTGGCTCGGCCCCGGCTCCCCCCGCAAGGGCCCGCAGGCCGCGCGTCCCCCGCCGCGCTCTCCCCACAGCGGGAGCGGGGCGGTGAGGGGACCCCCGGGGTGAGGTGGGGGGAGGTGGAATGAGGGGGATTAGGTGGGAATAAAGCCGGGCTGAGGTGGGTTTCCTGCCCGCGGGGCTTTGGGGAGGGGGGAGCTGCGTGCCCGGGGTAGGCCCGAGGCCTTTCCACGGGGCTCGGCCGCCCCCTCAGATTTGCAATCCCAGCGCAGGTGCTTTATAAATCTCCTTGTTTTCAGGTAAAACCTCGTTCCTTCCTGTTGTAGCAACGCGTCTGAGGGGCATTTCTAATGTAGTCACCTAATTTCTCCTCATTCCCCAAAAGAACTTCATGAGCTGAGTAACTCTGGATGCACCGGGTCTGAATTCCTCCCGTAGGTTGTTAAAACAACGCAATTGGGTGACGTTGTTGGGGGTTTCTTGTTTTTTAAAGGTTGGAGCTGAGAGGTTTCTGCTTTCTGCCGTCGATTTTTGTTGTGGGAACGCCAAAAGGAGGTTTTTTTTGTTGTTGCGGTGTGTGGGGCCTCCAGGTTATTCCCAGAATTGCACTCAGGGTCACACTTCCCAAATAAAACCCGGCTTTATTTGGCTGTAAAAAAAAAATAAAAGGAGATCTCCTGGGGAATAAAGGGGTTTGGGGTTGAGTTTGGGCACACCTGAAGCAGAGCAGGTGGGCTGGAGGTGTTGCTGGATGTGTCCAGGTGTTCCAGGAGCTCTCCAGGGAAAACTTCCTGGTGGTGTCACTTCCCGGCTCCAATGACACCTTTCCAAGGGGCTGCTTCCAGGGGAAATCGAGTCCCTTTGGGATTTAATAAGACATTCCAGTGAAAAGGAGGAATTATCCCAGGAAATCTCTACCAGGCCCTGGGGTTGAGCTCAGAAATAGGGAAAAAAAATTGAGTTTATTTTCTTGAATTATTTTCTTCAATTATTCCTGTCTTATCCAGGAGTGGATGTAGCAGCTTCCTTTAGTTTGGGATTGATTCCTGAGGAGGAAAAGCTGGTGGACAGTGAAAAAATGGCTGGAAAGGGAGTTAAAATGTCTAATTCCTGGTGCTCTTCCTTCTTGATAAACGGGGGTGAATCATCAAATGTTGTTGTCAGGAATTAAAGGCACAAATGGAGCAGCAGGAAGAGGCTTTTCCAGGGGAATCAGGGGACTTTAAACCCGAGAATTCCCCGCAGGGAGGTTCAAGAAAGCTTCTCTCGGGTGTTTTTATGTATTTTCCCTTCAAAAATATAAAGTTGGTGTTGGTTTTTTGGCCTGGTTTTTCCTGACCCTCAGCTACTGCATTTTTTATTTATTTGACTTTATTTTTTTTTTACAAAAAATTGGTTTGAAAATATTCTCCTACAAAATTTGAAATGTGTTCTGGACAAGAAAGGGTTTAAGATTCTCGTTAATTTTAATTAATTCGAGACCTGCTGGGTGCACCAGAGTTACTCATTTTTATTTGGATTTTCATTTTTTTTTGATTGCCACCTTGACACCAGTTTAAAATGCAAGGAAAAAAGAAAAAAAAAAAAGGGTTTTAATGAACCTTTTTTATAATTAAATTACCTTGATGGAGTTTAGAACTCTGAGGGGTTTTCATTGGGAGGTTTTTTTGTGTGGTTTTTTGGTTGGGGGTTTTTTTTCTGTTGTTGTTCTTTATTTTAAAGCTTTGCTTTATTCCCACTCTTTAAACAAGATTCAGAGTCTGAACAGGAATGTGGGAAAAATGTGGAAGGCAAAATGCTGATGTAGTTTATGAAGGAATTAAATCTGAAGGGATTTTCTTTCCCCCCAGGGTGGTGGATGTAGGAATGTTGCATTTTAGGTGTGTCTGACTGCCTGAGGAAAGGAAATGCCACCTTCCAGACTGGGAATTCCTCCTGATTTGGGTTTGAATTCCTGCTGTCAGCCAGGAATGGCCCCTAATTCCCACGGATTTAAGTGTTGGCTTGAGCAAACTGAAGAATTCAGGCTTGAAATTTAATTTTAACTCCCGACAGCGTTGGGGAAACACCTGGAAAAACGTTGAACTTCCACAAGAAGGAGCTCCAGGAATTTTTAGGAGTAGATTGCCAGGAATCTCCATGACCCCAAGTCTGGTTTTGAAGGTCCAAAGTGAATTAACCCCGTGGAGATGGAAGAAGGGGAGGAAACCCTGCACTTAATTCCTGTTTTATTCCCTTTGTCAAGCAGTCAAAAAAAACCCCACAACCCAGTCACTAATACAAGAACCCAACTTTTCCTCTCTTTATTTTAGATTTGGGAAAATTCCCTGCCAAAAAAAAAAAAAAAAATCCTGGGAAAATTCACTAGTGTTTGTGTGAGTAAAAGGTTCCAAGCATTTATTCTTAACCTGTAAAGAACAATTTCACTGAGTTTTGCGGGGGGGGGGGGGACCAAGGAGTCAGAAATCCTTTGCACAGAAATATGAGAGGGGTAAATTTACTTTTATTTGGATTTTAGCTGGTCTGGTTGCAGGTGTGGAAAAGAAACCCAAAAATGTGATTTTTTTTTAAAAATAAGAATATCCAAAAGAAATATGTGATCTCACATTCAAAAAATGCCCAATAAACCCATTTTTTGGTGGCACCAAAAACCCAAGCAGCTGCTGAATCAGATCCAAACCATTGGATAATGATGGATAAATGGATTAGGGAACAGCACACGATGCCAAAATTGTAAGATTTGATGGAAAACCAACGAATTCCCAATCCAAATTCCCAATCCGTGCAGCCATGCCGCTCCCAAAGCAGCTCCCTGCTTTCCCAGAGCTTGCTGCATCCCTGAGCTGCTCCCTGCTTTTCCTTGGATGCACTTCCTGATGAGGGCAGAGCCGTTCCCGGGGGATGGATGGGTGTGGATGGATGTGTTTGTCCCTTGTGCTGTCCATGTGTCCCCACATTGCCTCTCACAATCATCACCTTGATCTCACCTCGTCCAAAATTATGGAAATAATCTCGTTTTTCTGCCCAGTTTTCTCCCAAATGAGAGACTTTGCCTGCAGTTTGATGTGGGAAATGGGCTAAAATCGCTGATTTTTTGCTGGTTTTCTCCCTGACTTTGCTATCCCTCCCTTTTTTGGGGTGTGTATAAACACATTTGTGGGTTTATACACACGATTATTTGGGGGGGGGGGGTTTGCTGTACAGGTCATAAAGACGGGGGAAGGTTTTTGTGTTTTCTTAATAGGTGAAGAAATCTTGGAAGACCCGAAATTGCAACTTACTGAATTAAATAATTAAAAAAAAAATTAAAAAAAAAAAAAATTAGAAATTCCCCAGCTGTGGAAGATGGAGCCTCATTTTTGCAGCCACTTTGAATCCCGAGTTCATCTTTAAAAAAGGCGCTGGGGCTTTTTAAAAATTTTTTTTGTTGGTTCTTTTTTTATGGTTCTTTTTGGTTTTTATTTTTTTGGTTTTTTTTGGAAGAGCTAAAATATCCCTGGCTGTCTCCAGTGTGACAGTATTCCAATGGACTTGATTCCTCCATTAGTTTGTCAGATTGTTTTAAGAGCACCTCAGAGTTTGGAATTGTGGAATTGTTGGCTGAGAGGTTCCCTTGGAATTGTGAGGAGGAAAATTCTGTCTGCCCCTTTGTTATTCATTCACGGACTCCTTCGGCCTACAGGAGAAGGGAACTGCATGGCTGGGAAGATCAAAGCCTGTGCTGAACGTGGCCAGGTGGGTGAGCCCCAAAAATCCTCTGGGATTGGGAAAAAATCCGGGATGTAGTGCTTGGATTCCATGGAAATGATCAGTGAGCTGTTAAAATCGATTAATGGTGGTATTTCCAATTAATGTTGTTGAGATGTGAAGGCTCGGTGTTGAGCTGTGATGTTATGATGTGATTATTATTAATACCTAACGATTAAAGTTTAATTTCAGATGGGAAATCATCGATTATATTAATCATAGAACATGGAATAATACATGATCATAATAAAATGTTGTCATGTCGTTGAGAACTCAGAATTACAATCAGGTTTTTTTTTTTTAACCTTGGGTCACACCCTAAAATTAAAGTTTGATTTCCAACGGGAAATAAGAAGTGATATTAATAATATAACGTGAAACAAGATGTGAAAATAACACAATATTATCGTATCATTGATGGCTCAAAATTGCACCCAATTTTTGAAGAAATTGGGTCACACCCTAAAATTAAAGTTGAATTTCAAATGGGAAATAATAGGTGATAGTATAATATCATCATGTCATTGATAACTCAGAATGGCACCCCATTTTTGAAGAAATTGGGTCACTTTTGGGTCACACCTTAAAGTTTAATTTCAAATGGGAGATAATACATTAATAATATAGTAGGAAATAATATGTGATAATAATAGAATGTTACCATATTATTGAGAACTCCAAATTACACCCAATTTTTGAAGAAATTGGGTTGCTTTTGGGTCACACCCTAAAATTAAAGTTTCATTTCAAGTAGGAAATAATAGATGATATTAATAATGCAAAATGTGAAATAATAGATGAAATAATCATATATTACTGTATCATTGGTAACTCAGAATGACACCCAATTTTTGAAGAAGTGGCTCTATTTTGGGTCACACCCTAAGTTTTTTCTACCTCAAAACACACAACTGTTATTAAGGTCACGGCATCGAATTTGTGCAGACAAAATTCCTGCAGTTTTGGACAAATCTGACCAAAAATCTCTCTGCATTTCCCATTTTAAAAACAGAATTGCAGACAAATTCGGCTTCGTTTTTGTGCCCAGCTGATTTCCAGTCGTTGCCTCCCTCCAAAGATGAATTTGATAAATAGGAAACAACTCTAAAACCAATCATTTTTATGAATTATCCCTTTCTTTAGGGTTACTTTTAAAAAGAAGCTTTCACTGCTAAACCAGGAGAAGCCTTTGAGTGCCAGGAAGCGAAGCCAATTCTTGCCCAGGCTGGAGGAAGACCCTGAGAGCAAAACCCTGAGCTTTTCCAAGGATTTCTGCAGCATGTCCAACCACGGAGACGACTGCTACTTCTTCTTCTATTCCACATGCAACAAGGTGAGTCTGGATCGAATTCCCTTCGCAATTCTTTCATTCCCTTCTCCTCCTTCTCAAGCCAGGAGCGCCAAGAATGCGATGAAACAAATTCCTCTTAATTAATTCATTCATTCATTCATTACTCCGCTCCCAGCTCTTAAAAAGGGGGATTTTTTTAAAGCTGTGTGCTTTTCCCATCCCTGGTTTTGTTGCTGATTTCCCGTGGATTTCAGGGAGACAGCTGTGCCTTCCGCCACTGTGAGGCCGCCCTGGGAAGCGAGACCGTCTGCACCCTGTGGCAGGAGGGGCGTTGCTTCAGGAATGTCTGCAGGTTCAGGCACATGGAAATCGACGTGAGTGTTCCCTAAAAAAATAACCTCTCCTCATCCCAAAACCTCGACAGCACTTCCCAGGGATTTTGGGAGGGGTGAGGAGGGGATAAATGTGCTTTTCCATCAGAGATTTAGAGGGATTTGGGTTGCTAGGAGGGAGGTGGAGGAGGGGGAAAAAAAAAAAAAAATCCATTTTTAAGGTGTTTCCCGGCAGGAAATGTTGGTGTGAAGTGATGTTATTCCCAAAATTTTTGCCAGAGCAACCACGTGGATCCCACTGCTTAAATGGGGTGGGAAACAGGTTATTCCTGAGAGCTGGAAAATGGCCCTGTCAGGGCTCTTCCGCCTTGAATTTCTCCACAAAACTTTATCCTGACCTTTTGGAATTGTACAGAAAAAAGATGGGAAGGAGCTAAAGCTCTGAAAGATAAATTCAGGTTGATTCCACCAGCAGTTGAAATCTGAACATGGAAATATTTCCCTGTGAATAATCCCATTCTTTTGGATTTTGCATTAATTTAATCCTGAATTTCTGTGTGACAGTCTCCTGTCTTCTCCACCTGAACAACAGCAAAGCAAATCCAGATAATACCCAGTTTTTCCAGCCTAGAAAACCTCCTTTCTAAGCCCTAAAATACTTCCAGTGAGAAGCTGCCCTCTGCAATGACATTTCACCCCTTCCCTGTGGCCTGTTGGGAACCTGAGTCTGTTTGTAGATCCAAGGCAGAATTCCCTGAGCTTGGATTTGGGATTTTTCCCTCAGAAAAAGAGGAGTGAGATCGCTTGTTACTGGGAGAACCAGCCAGGAGGCTGCCAGAAGCACAACTGTGCTTTCCACCACACCAAGGGACGTTACGTGGACGGGCTCTTCCTACCCCCGAGCAAAAGTGAGTTTTTCACTTCTTTTCTCCTTGAAATATTCATGAATTAATGGTGGATATTCCTTAAAATGATGTGGAGGCTCAAGGAACTGGTGGTTTCTGGCTGAAGGAGAGGTTTGCAGTCACGGGAATGGAGTGAAATTCGGAGTTTGGAATTTTTATGCCGCTTTGTGATTTTTGCTTTTTAAAGTTCCTTTCCTCCTCTCTCCTTTGATCCCTTTCTGGCTGGGGAATAAGGAACCGGATCTGGGTGTGTTTTCTTATCAAATCTACAACGTTTGGGGTCAAAGTTTGGAATTTCTGAGTCAGGTTTGATTTTGCTGTTCCAGCCACTCTTCCAAGTCCCCCTGAGGCTGCGGAGGACGAGGTGAAAATGGTGCAGATGCAGCAGAACAAACTCTCTGTGCAGTCCAACCCTTCCCCACAGCTCAGGGGGGTGATGAAAGTGGAAAACTCCGAGAATGTCCCGAGTCCCACCCATCCCCCAGTCGTCATCAACGCTGCAGATGATGATGAAGATGATGATGGTGAGAAATCTTGAATTATTTAGAACGTTCCTGCTTTAAATCAAAACAGAAATCGCAAAATGTGTGGATTTTGCAGTGGTTTAAGCCACAGAGAAGAGCTCCTGAATGTTTTTATGGATTGAAATATTGGGTGAACCATCTGAAAATGAAAAATCTTGGCTAAATCCCTGCTCCAGAAGTGAATTAATTTGGAGTTTCATTTTCCCTTCCAGACCAGCTTTCTGAAGAAGGAGAAGAAACCAAAACCCCAGTCCAGCCACCAACCACAGAAACCCACAATGGGCTGAGGGTGATTTCCACCAGGAAATCCAATTCCAGTGCAAAGCAAGGTATTCCAAGAGCTGCAGGAGGGAGGGATTGGGAGGAAGATTGGACAATGAAAAGCAAAATATTCCTAAAATACAACAGAACTCAGGAATGCTGAATGGAATCCGGGAGTTCATTCCCACCTGATCGTGTTCCCCAAGCAGGGAAAATCCTTCTGGCTTGGTTTTGTGGGACAAAATAGAGTTTAAGTGGAGTTTAAAGAGTTTAAGTGGAGTTTAGATGTCTGCAGATGTCCTTTCAAGCACTGTGGAAATCCATATCCAAGTGATAAAGGAATCTTTAATCCCTCTCCATGAATTAGTGCTTAAAAGTGTGGATTTTCCCCTGGAGGGTGAAAAAAAGGTGTGAGTTTTCCAAAATCCCAACTGTTCTGGGGGTTTTTAACTGCTGGGGAGTGTTGACAGGGTTTATCCCAAATACTTTGGGAAGAATTGACCTCAAGTTCCTGAATTACTCTCTGCTTCCAGATGACAACTTAAATTTCGGGATAAAAACCCTGGAAGAGATCAAGCTGAAGAAACTCAAGGAAAAAGCCAAAAAACAAGGTGGTGAGTTAATATCCTTAATATCCCTCCTTTCTTATCCGTCTGCCTTCTGTTCATCCTTGGCTTTAATCCTGATTTTCCTTGGATAATTTGCAAGAGAAAGAAGTTTTTTTTGGCACTCTCGGGAGCTCCTGCAGGGACAGCCTTCCATGTTTTTTGAGGGGGGGGCTTACTCTGGCCTGTTTTCCCAGTCCTGCTTGGAATTCCAAGGGCAAATCCAAGGGAAATTGCTAAATATCCTGATTTTTCCATGTTTTTCCATGCAGAAGGTCCTTCAGGAGTGGCTGTGGATCCCCTCCAAGCCCGGAGCATTCCGGTGCCGGAGAAGGAAAACGTCCGGACCGTGCTGAGAACTGTGACCCTCTCCTCAAAGGAAGGTAATCCCAAATCCCAAAATTCCCATTCCACGGCTCCTAACCCAAATTATTGCTCATTAGGATAATTCACACATGTGGTGTTGCCTTTTCCTGATTTGAATTTCCAAGGCTGTGGTTGTGTTGGAAAAGTTTGGAATTTGTAGGTGCTGGATTTGTTTGGAATTAAAGCTCAGGAAGTTTTATCACTGAAACCATTTCTCCTCCCAGTCCTTCTTTCAGTTCCTGTGGTTTGGCTGCCAGAAAATGTCATTTTTTGGGATAAGAGCTGGAATTGGGATGGTTTTCCTGATTTTCTGTGCACTGAAGAGATCCTTCTTTATTTTAGGGGAGGACCCTGTGATCCAGCTGAATCTTCCTGACAGACTGGGAAAAAGGAAAACCCTCATGGGTGAGAGCTTTTTGTGAAGTACTGACAGCAGAAACAGCAAATTCTCTTAGCAACCAAACACCACAAATATTTTAAAAATAAAATCGACCTGGGAGGATTCAGATTCCTGGGGGATTGTTCTTAAACCCTCCCACAGAAGAATAATTCTGAAAGAATTTCTCATTTTGTGTCTTTCTGAAGCTGGGAAAACTTTCCTTCCCCTGAGGAGGAACGTTGCTGACAGGCTGGGGAGGAAGGCAGAGCTGCAGGGAAATGCTGACAAGGCCCCAAAGAGAGGCACAGGTACCAAACACTCCTGGATTTCCCACCTGGAATTTTTCTCCAGGTTTTCTGTTGGGACTTTCTGTTCCTCCTTTCTCCTCACGGTTCTTTTTGCACCTTGGTTTGAGGGCTCATGGTCCCTCTGAATCCTGCTGAGGTTCTCTCCTGTCTCGTTTCCCACACAAAATTGGGATTTCTGCCACTTTTTTAACTTTTCCTGGTTGGTTTTTTTTAGTTCAAGTCCTCAAGTCCCTGAAGGAGAGGCTGGGGCTGCCCTCTGAGCAGAGCAGCACAGAGACAGGTAAACATTGGATTTGGAATATTCCTTCCCTTTTTTTGTTTTCTTCCCAATATCTCCCATACAACCTTAAATTGTTAATTTTAAAGGATAACTGGCTCTGCTTTTCCAAATCCAAGTGGTTTAAAGGAGGGAGAGAACTTTATTGTTAAGGGAATTGGGATTGTTCATCCTGGAGAGGAGAAGTTTTGGGGTGATCTCATTGTGGCCTGAAGGGAGCCTGCAGGAAAGGTGGGGAGGGAATATTTCCAAGGCATGGAGTGCCAGGACAAGGGGAATGGCTTCACACTGATGGGGAATAGGTTTAGATGGGATATTGGGATGGAATTGTTCCCTGGGAGGGTGGGGAGGAGCTGGGATGGAATTCCCAGAGAAGCTGTGGCTGCCCCTGGATTCCTGGCAGTGTCCACGGCCGGGTTGGAGCGCCCTGGGATAGTGAAAGGTGTCCCTGGATGATCCTTAAGGTCCTTCCCACCCAAGGCTACACTGAGAGCCCTCAATCCCAAATTCCCTCAGTGCTGGGAGAAATTTTGGAGACTTTTCCCAAAATCCTTGGATAAAATCCCTTTAACTGCCGCTTCTCGCCGGCTTTGATTTTTGCTGAATACAGACAAAGCTGCCAAACCCATCGAGGAGATCCGGGTGAAAACCCTGGAGGAAATCCGTCTGGAAAGAGCCAACCAGAGGCGAGGGGAACCCCCAGCCAAAATCCCAGGAGAAGGCAGGAAAACAGAAGATCCCAACCCCGGAGCCAGATCCTCCCCGGCCGTCCGCATCAAATCCCTGGCGGGAGCCCTGGCAGAGAAAAACCACAAGAGGTTGGGAGAAGAGAAGGAAAAACCCGAGGAATTCTCCAGCAAAGCCAAAGCTGAGGCTGATCCTGGGAAACAGAACATTCCTGCCCCAGCTGTGGTGGGAAGGGTGCAGCTGGCAGAGCCGGGAAGAGCCAAAGCGGCCGGAGAAGTGCGGATCAAAACCTTGGAGGAGATCAAGAGGGAGAAAGCCCTGAGGATGCAGCAGAGTGGGGAGAACGTTCCTGCTCCTCCTGCCCCGCCCGAGGCAGCCCTGAGGGGCAGGAAACTGCTCCGGGTCACCAAGGTCATAGGTGAGGAGGGAGCTGCTTCCCCTTGGCAGCAAATCCCAATTTACTCAGGAATCCCTTGGAGTTTCCCTTCCGTGGGCGCTTGAAAAGTTTCAGGCTCCAGAGTTGGAAGGATCGTGAATTTTCCATGAATTTCCATGTGTTTCCCACTGGAAAATTGATTCCTTGAGGAGCTTTCAGGCTCCAGAGTAGGAAGGATCACAGGATTTCCCATGAATTCCATGAATTTCTGTGTTTCCTACTGGAAAATTGATTCCTGGAGGAGCTTTCAGGCTCCAGAGTTGGAAGGATCACGGGATTCTCCATGAATTTCCATGTGTTTTCCACTGGAAAATTCATTCCTTGAGGAGCTTTCAGGCTTCAGATTTAAAAGGATCACGGGATTTTCCATGAATTCTGTGAATTTTGTGTGTTTTCCACTGGAAAATTCACTCCTTAAGGAGTTTCATAGTGTCATTCCCACCTTGCTTTTTTCTGGCCTGGCTTTGTGGGGTCTTCCCTGTGCTGGAATCCATTCCATTCCTCTTTGGAATATTTTTTGGGAAGGGTTTCTCAACGCCTGACCACGAGGGCATTAAAAATCTCATCGTTAAGATGCTTGAATCCATGGAAAAAGAGATGATGGCGCTGAGGCAGAGAGAAAATCCTGCAGGAATTGCTTCCTGTTATTAAAAATAGGGAAATAAAACCCCCCCCAAGGTGATTTATTTCTACTCTGGACCAATTTTTCTATGTTTTCCTTGGTTTAAAGCACCTGGAAGAGAAGAAAAAATGATTGTGGAGCTGAACAAACCTTCCCCCAAAGGAGTCTCTGCACCTGCTGAGGTGAGTCTGAACAGGTTTAGAATAAAACCCTCAAATTCTGATCAATTTGGGCATAAAATGACACATTTCCCAAATAATTTTGGCACGTTTTGTTTCCTATTCTTTACTTTTTCCCACTTTTCCTCATTTGGGAATTCATTAAATGCTGTCAGTTTGATCAGTAAAATTCCCAGAAAACACATCCCCCCCCTTAGAATTAATTAAGTACTTAATTTGAACTCATTAATCTGATTATACCTGACAATGAATAAGAACCGCAGGTGGGGAAAATATTTTTGCTTTCAGTGATTTTTCCCTGGCAAACTTTTAAAATCCCCAACTGAATATTTTAATCCCAAAAATTGGAATTTTAGAGGAAATCAGGCTCGGGGGGGGAGGAGGAGCTTGGATGACTTTACATTCCCTAAAATCACTGGATAGGCTCCAGCCAGAGCCTCCTGCTCCATTAAAACTTGGGGTTTTTTTGGGAATTGCAGTTTTAAAACTGCATTTTCATGGCAGGGATCTCATTTTATGCCAAAAAAAGACTGGATTTCCACCGTGCCCCGTGGAGCCATTTTGGAGGGATTGCCCCTCAAAATTCCTTAATGAATCCACAGATTTTTATCCCTAGATTTTTTATCCTAATAACCCTCCTGGGATCTTTTTTTCCCCCCTTCTCAGAATGCAGGGAATTCTGGAGTTCAGGTGAAGAGCCTGGAGGAAATCATGTGGGAGAAGCGTCAGCTGAAGCAGCGCCAGGAGGAGAAACTCCAGAAAGGAGCTGGGCCAATTCCAGCTGAAAAACCCGAAAAAAACAAGGAGAAAACTCCAGGATCAGGGAGCCCCGAATCTGCTGTGGGATCAGCTCATCAGCTGGGCAGGAGGAAAGTGGTGAAATTCCAGGAGGACGGGGTGGGAAACCCGGAGAAGGATCCTGCGGCGTCTCCAGGGAAAAAGGAAGCTCAGGTGCTGGAGAGGAAAGCTAAAAGTAGGTGTTGGGTGTTCCCTTAGGGAATGTTCTGGGAAAAGGGCTTGGGATTTTTGGTGGGAAAACTCAGGGTGAGGTCATTCCCAGCCTGGAATGCCAGGGAATGTGGGCAGCAGGGGAGGAGAGGGGGAAGATGTGGAATGCTGGAGTTCCTACCAGATAAGGAGGGTTGGGAATATCTGGAGCAAATCCAGAGAAGGAATTTGCTGAAGGGACTGGAGCTCATTCCCTGTGGAGACAGGGTGGGAATGTTGGGAATGTTCAGGCTGGGAAAGAGAAGGATCCAGGGAGACTTCAGAGCTTTTTCCAGGAGATCAAGAAGCTCCAGGAGAGCTGGAGAAGAGGGACTTGGGATGGAGGGACAGGACACAGGGAATGGCTTCCCACTGCCAGAGGGCAGGGCTGGGTGGGATATTGGGATGCAATTCCTCCCTGTGGTGCTGGGGAGGGAATGGGGTGGAATTCCCAGAGAATCCATGGCTGCCCCATCCCTGGGAGTGCCCAAGGCCAGGCTGGAGCAGCCTGGGATAGGGAAAAGCATCCCTGGAACACACAGGATGACCCTGGATGATCCTTAAAAGTCCCTCCCACCCCAAACCATCCTGGAATTCTGGGATTCTGAAGCAAACCCGATTTGTTTTTTTCACCCCGAGCTGGATCATTCCTCTCTTCCCTTCATTCCAGCCAAATCCAAGGTGTGCCTGAAGCCTCTGGATGGCAAAGCCTCCCCCAAGCAGCCCCTGAAGAGGAAGGGTCCCGAGGGCCACCCCCCGGCCGTGGTGGCAGTGAAACCCCTCAGTGCCACCAGCGGGGACACCAAGGAGCCCTCAGCCAAGGTAAAGCCAAATTCCTGGAAAATTCCTGGAAAAAACCTGGAAAACTGGAACCTCCCCAGCTCTCTGGTGCCTTTTAACCCCCCCCCCCCAGAAGTGTCAGGGGAGCAGCACATTCCTGCTTTGGAAGCATCTCCTTCATTATTCCCTGCTGGGATTTGTGAAGGATTTCATCCCTTAAAAGGGAAAAAATTCCTTAAAAAAAAAGAAAAAAAAGAAAAAAGGCAGAAAATTCCTCATTTCAGGAATACCCTGGGTTCACTATTTTGGTGAAGCAGCAAAGGAAGAATCTCCTAAAATATTGCATTTTTATGTGGTGACTTTTTGGGGTTTATTTTCAGGGACTTTGGGGTTTCTTCTCGGTGACTTTTTTTCAGGGACTTTGAGGTTTCTTCTCAGGGATTTTTTTAGGATTTCTTCCCAGTGACTTTTTGGGGTTTGGTGACTTTTTGGGAGTTGTTTTCAGGGACTTTGGGGTTTCTTTTCAGTGACTCTGAGGTTTCTTTTCGGTACCTTTGGGGTTTATTTTCAGTCACTTTTTGGGAGCTTTTTTCAGGGACTTTGGGGTTTCTTCTCAGTGGCTTTTTGGGGTTTTTTTCAGTGACTTTGTCGGTTTTTTCTGGTGACTTTTTTGAGGCTTTTTTCAGGGACTTTGGGATTTCTTTTCGGTGACTCTGAGGTTTCTTTTTGGTGCCTTTGGGGTTTCTTTTCGGTACCTTCGGGGTTTATTTTCAGTGACTTTTTTGGGGCTCTTTTCAGTGACTTTGAGGTTTCTTTTCAGAGATTTTTTTATGATTTCTTCCCAGTGACTTTTTAGGGTTTGGTGACTTTTTGGGGGTTGTTTTCATTGCCTTTAGGGTTTCTTTTATATATTTATAATAATTATCCTGCTTTTCCTTCTCCTCCTCTTCCTTCCCAGGCCGTGGCTCCGGCTGCTCCAGAGGACAACCCGGCCTCCATCCCTCGGAGAGAAAATTCCCAGAGCAGGTAACAGCAATCCCAGCTTGTCCTTGTCCTTCCTGATCCCTGGGATCGGATGTGGGGTCGTCCACGTGTGGAAAATCAGAGTTTTAAGGAAATTGGTGCCAAAATCCAACAAAACAACAACAAAAGAATTGTTGGAATGAATTCCTGGAGCAGCAGAACTTGTTAAGGGATTTTCTGAAAATGCTGTGCTTGGGCACAGCTTTTGAATGGCTTTTTGGGATTTCTTTCCAGTCTTTTGGGGTTTTTTTTTCAGGGACTTCAGTGGCTTTTTGGGGTTTTTTTTCACTGACTTCAAGGTTTATTTTCAGAGATTTTTTTAGGATTTCTTCCCAGTGACTTTTTGGGGTTTCTTTTCAGTGCCTTTGGGGTTTCTTTTCAATGACTTTGGGGTTTCTTTCCAGTGACTTTTTTGGGGTTTTTCTCAGTGACTTTTTGGGGTTCTTTCCAGTGACTTTGCAGTTTCTTTTCAGTGACTTTTTGGAGGTTTTTTTCAGTGACTTTGGAGTTTTTCTGGTGACTTTTGGGGGTGTTTTTCAGGGACTGGGGTTTATTTTCAGTGGCTTTTTGGGGGTTGTTTTCAGTGACTTTGGGGTTTCTTCTCAGTGGCTTTTTGGGGTTTCTTTTCAATGACTTTGGGGTTTCTTCTCAGTGGCTTTTTGGGGTTTTTTTTTCAGCACTTTTGGGGTTTCTTTTCAGCAACTTAGTTGTTTTTTTCCAGTGACTTTTTTGGGGTTTCTTTTCAGCGCCTTTGGGGTTTCTTTCCAGTGACTTTTTGGTGTTTTTTTTCCAGTGATTTTGGGGTTCCTCTTCAGCACCTTTTTGGAGTTCCAGTGCCTTCTTTGAATCTCTTTTAAATGACTTCCTGGGATTTTTTTTTTTCCAGTGACTTTTTGGGTTTTTTTTCTCACCCCTTCTCCCCTCAACTTCCACCTCTATTTCCTCATACCCAAACCCCCAACTGCTCCAGCTCATCCTAAACTTCCCAAACCCTAATCCCAACCTCCCAAATTCCCTCCATCACCACCTCCCATGGGAACATTCACCTGGTAAACCCCACCTAAGGAACATCCCACGCTGATTTTCCCCTTTCCTTGTTTCTCCCAGCCCCGAGCTGCACGTGGGGAGCCAGGCAGATTCCCTGGCACAGTCAGAGGTGTCCGGCTCCTCCTCCTCCCTGGAAGTTCCGGTGAAGCTGCGGCGCCTCAGCTCCGCCAGCTCCTCCAAACCCCCCCTGTCCGTGGAGGACGACTTTGAGAAGCTCATCTGGGAGATCTCAGGAGGAAAACTGGAAGCAGAAATCGACCTGGATCCAGGGAAAGATGAGGATGATCTCCTGCTGGAACTCTCGGAGATGATTGACAGCTGAGATGGGCAGGGTTGGGTTGGTTTTTTTTTCAAAAAAAAAAACCCAAAAAAAAGACACACCACCAAAAAAAAAAAAAGGAAAATTCCTTCCCCCACATCCTGTAAATGTTGTTGGATCCGTGGAGGAGATGCTTTTCCTGGCTCGAAGCACAGTTGGATTGTTAGGAATAGGCAGAATGTGCACTCAGTTATCCCGAAATTCCGGGCCCAGCTGATCCCGAGGCTGTGCCGGCGGCTCCTCCCACACAGCAGAGGACAAAGCACTTGGAATTCTCTTGGGAGGACACAGATGCCATCTCCAGAGCCATCCCAGGATGGGATCAAAGCTCCCCCTCATCCCCCTGCTGGGATTCCCTGGACAGTGAATCCCCAAAAAAGCCTGGAGTTACTATGTCAACTCTGGAATTGACGGATGGACGCTGCCTTTGGACTCGGAATCGAGGGCAATTCGGGAGAGCCGGGCTGGGAGAGGGAGCAGCTGAGCCAGGATTTTGGACCAAACACTGCCAGGGTGAGCCTGACTTGGAATTTCCAGGGGGAATTTTTCCTCATGGCCACCGGGGATCCTGGGATGGGCAACCAAAATTCCCTTGGCTGCCTGCAGGAATTTGGGAAAGCCAGGATTGCTTCAAGTGCCTCTGGTTCCGAGGATCCCTCCCCTGCTGAAGGACTGCAATGAGCCTCCCCCATCCAGCTGGAATCATTTTGGGAGGGAGGAAAAGCACCTGGAAGGTTCTGCCCCCCCCCCCCCTCCCCAGCTGTTTCCCTCTTTTCCAGCCTGCTGGAGATGGGATTTGATGGAATCCCCGTGGGGTTTTTTTTGTGTAAATATTTTATTCTTCCATTTTATATTTGTATGATTGTATTTAAGGGATTAAAGGTAGGCTGCTCACGCTCGTGTCTGTGCAGATCCCTCTGCTTTGCCGTGCTTTGTTTAAGGAATGGGATTCAACAGAGTGTTAATTACCAATTAATGAGGCCCAGCAGGAGCGGTGCAGTCGGCCCTCTGTGCTGGACAAGAGCAAGAAAAAAAATGTACTAACAACCTAAAATAATAACAAAACCCCCCTAATAATAGCAAGAAAAAAAACGTACTAACACCCTAAAATAATAGCAAAACCCCCCTAATAAGAGCAAGAAAAAAAATGTACTAACAACCTAAAACAATAACAAAACCTCCCCTAATAATAGCAAGAAAAAAACCGTACTAAAAACCAAAAAAACTCCAAAAAATAACAATAAAAAAACCTTATAACAACACAAACCCTCCCGCCGCCCTCACACACACCGCCACTATCCCACAATGCCCCGCGCGCTCCTCCAGCCCCTCACACCGCCACTATCCCACAGT
>NW_024581466.1:0-5537 GCF_017639235.1 Corvus kubaryi
CTCCTCCAGCCCCTCACACCGCCACTATCCCACAGTGCCCCGCGCGCCGCCGTCCCCTCACGCCGCCGCGCTCCCGGCGGGCCCCGAGCAGCCATGGCGTACCGCGGGCAGGGCCAGAAGGTGCAGAAGGTGATGGTGCAGCCCATCGTATCCTGCCTCGAGTCCCTCAGGGCGCCGGAGGAGCGCGGGGAGGCCGCGGGGAGCGCGGGGTTGGCGGGCGGGAAGCGGGCGGGTTTCATCACCCGGGTAACGGCTCCACCCGCGGCCTTCGTTCCTCAGGGTTCCACCCCACGGGCAGTTCGCGTTTCAGCTCTCAGGAGTCGCGGTCTTCACCCCTGGGGATCGCGGGTTTCACTCGCCGGGGCTCGTGGGTTTCACCCTTCAGGAATGGGGGTTTTCAGCTCCTGAGGGTCGCCGGTTTCGCCCCGCGGGGGTCGCGGGTTCCCTGCCCGGGCTGTGCCCGAGGGCTCCTGGCTGTGCTGTGCCCTTAACGCTCGGCTCCAGAACCTGATCTTCCGCTACCTGCAGAACGTGAGTACCGGCAATGGGCGGCCCGGGGGCTTCGCCGCCGCGTCACGGGATGGTTTGGGTTGGAAGGGACCTGAAAAATCCCACCCAGGGACACCTCCCACCGTCCCAGGCTGCTCCAGCCTGGCCTTGGGCACTTCCAGGGATGGGAGAGCCACGGATTCTCTGGGAATTCCACCCCAGGGAGGAATTCCTTCCCAATCTCCACTTCAAATCCCCTTTCTTTGCCTTCCAAACCATTTAAACTGTGAGGGGAGTGCCTGCTGCTCCTTGATCCTACAACCCAGTGCGATAATCCCATGGAACCCCACAACGACTTGGGGTGGGGAGGGACGTTCAAACCCCCCAAAAGCCGAGAACAGAGCAGAGACCCCTCAGAGCTGTTGACCAAACCCCTTGGGGGGTTCCCATCCCTGATTTTCTCTCCCTCTCCGTGACCTGCAGAGATCCAGGATCCAGGTGTGGCTCTACGAGCAGGTGAACATGAGGATAGAAGGCTGCATCATTGTGAGTGCCACCATCCCCTTGTCCCCCCTGTCTTTTGAGGGGCTTCTCCCCCCCCCCCCCCCACGAACCCATTCCTTCCTTGTTTTCCATGGAAAATCCACCCTGGGGCTGGGAATGGTCCTGTTTCTCGCAGGAATTGCAGGGTTTGGGGGTTGTTGGTGGGTTTGAGGTCCCTGACTGAGCTCGGTGCTGCTTTGCCAGGGCTTTGATGAGTACATGAACCTGGTGCTGGATGATGCCGAGGAAATTCACTCCAAAACCAAATCCAGGAAGCAGCTGGGTAGGTCAAAGGGGGGTGGGGGGAGCCTGGAATTTGGGTGTGGGGCCGGGAATGCGGCTGTGGGAGCTCGGGAGCTGGGTGTGGGGCCTGGAACTGCAGGTGTTGGAGCCTAAAAAGTCAGGTGTGGAACTGGAATGGAGCTGTGGGAGCCTGGGATGTGGATGTGGGAGGCGAAATGCAGGTTTGGGATCCGAAATCCAGGTGTTGGAGCCTAAAGATCCAGCTGTTGGATCTGAAAGGGAGGTGTGGGAGCCTGGAAGCCACGTGTGGGACCTCAGATCCGGGTGTGGGACCTCAAATCCAGGTGTTGGGAGCCTGGAACCTGCATGTGGGACCTCAGATCTGGGTGTGGGACCTCAAATCCAGGTGTTGGGAGCCTGGAACCTGCATGTGGGACCTCAGATCCGGGTGTGGGATGTGAAATCCAGATGTGGGACCTGGGATCAAGATTTGGAACGTGAAATTCGGGTGTGGGAGCCTGGAACCTGGATGTGGGACCTCAAATCCAGGTGTGAGTCTCAAATCCAGGTGTTGGGAGCTGGAATCCAGCTGTGGGATCCTGGAATCCAGCTGTGGGATCCTGGGACCTGAGCTTGGGACCTGAAATCCAGGTGTGAGCCTAAAAATCCAGCTGTGGGATCCCAGAATCCAGCTGTGGAAGCTGAAATCCAGGTTTAGGACCTGAAACCTGGGTGTGGCACCTCAGTCCAGCTGTGGCACCTCAATCCAGCTGTGGGAGCCCCAATTCCCAATCCCAGGGTGGGCCGGGCTGCGCTTTGGGGCCCTTCCATCCCAAAGCATTCCCACATTCCCTGTTCCCGTTGGATTCCAGGTCGGATCATGCTGAAGGGGGACAACATCACCCTCCTGCAGAGCGTCTCCAGTTAGGATTTGGCTGCTGCCAGCTTGGAAAAGCGGGACTGGGATGGGCTGGGAGCTCTGGGAAAGTGGGATTGTGCCACAGGTGAAAATTCCCGCCTTCCCTTGGGAATTGTTTTTTGTAGTTCGAGGCTTTCTTTGGGAAATAAAACGTTTTTCACAAAAACTGGGAATGGGATTTCAGTCTCAGGGTTGGGGGAAAATGGGGGGGGGAAAAACATTTTCCAGGGGGTTTTCCCTGTGGGATTGGATAATCCTGGAAGTCCGGGATCCTGGAGCTTCAAGTTTTTCCAAACCAACCCCTTTATCCCCAAACCAATCCTTTCTTCCCAAAAAGAATCCTTTTTTCCCCAAACCAATCCCTTTTTCCCAAGGAAACGCTTCCCATTCCTCCCCCAAACCGCGGCTCTGCCTCACCCGGGGGCGGCTCCCGGGATTTTCCCCCTTCCATCCTTCCCAGCTGGGACTCCTTTCCCGAGCCACGGGCCGGGAGCAGGGAATTCTGCTGGAATTCTGCTGGAATTCTGCCCGGAGCATCCCAAATTCCTGCCGGAACGGGAAGAAGCTTCCAGAGGGCTCCGACAGAAGGGGGAGCTGCGGGCTCGGCTCTCCCCGATCCCGTTCCCAATCCCAGCAGGAATTCGCGGCTCCCGGACAAGCCGGGAGGAACCGAAGTTCCCGGGATCCAGCGGCTTCCCGGGATGAGGAGGAGGAGGAGCAGGGCAGAGATTCCAGGGGAGCTCCACTTTTCCCAACCCCCTTTCCTTGGATTTTCTGCCTCCTCAGAGCCTCCCGTGCTCTCGGCTTTTCCAGAGGGTGGGAATTCCCTCCAGGGCAGGGCTCGGGGGAGGGGGGGGTGGGGGGCTGGGTGGGGGTAGAGCGACCTTTGGAAGGAATTCCTGGAGGAAACTCCTGGAGGAAATTCCTGGAACACCCCAAAATGTGGGATCAGCTCACTGGGATGTGGGGTCCTGGCACAAATCCCACCTCGGGGCGATCCCGCATCTCCAGGAATGGGAATTCCCATTTCCTGCCCCCTTTCCCAGCTCTCCCAAACCCCAAATCCAGCCGGGGCCGCTTTTAGGTTTTCCCAGTGTCAGATTTATGGGAAAAGAGCTCCTTTTCCCTAAAAACGGAATGTTTCAGCCCTATTCCTGTCCAAGGGGATAAATCCAAGCTCCTGGAATTCCATCCTGGAATGTCAGGCAGGGAGAACCCCCCCAGGCCCCGCTGGGACTCTCAGGGTTTGATTTTTTCCCATTTTTTTCCCTTTGGATAAATATTTGTCCCCTTTTCTCCGCTTCTGGCATTGGAATTCTGGGAAAACGCCGCTTTTCCCTCCCTCTGGCACTCGGGAATTGCCCATCCCGGTCCTTTTGGGAGGTGGGAATCTGAGCTGGTGGAAGGAGGAAGAGGAAGCAGAGAGGTCCTGCTTTTCCAGGCCAGGAATATTTTGTGGGATTTGATGATTTATGGGATGATTTTATATCTTGGAACCCAAATCCCAGAATTCCTGCACCTCTCAGAGGTGTCATCCCATTCCCACTCGGGTTGTGTGGGATTCAGGATCCATCCCGGGGCAGGACATGGATCTGTGGTCAAACACCTTCCAAATCCCGGGAATTGCCTTCGGGAGTTCCCATTTTCCAGGCCTGGAACCTCAACGAGCGCTCGGGGAGGGGAGAGCTGAGGCTGTGTGGGGTCAAGGAGGGCAAATCCCGCTGCAATCCCACAGAATTCCCTTCTCCCCGCACCG
The DNA here is from genome assembly GCF_017639235.1 of Corvus kubaryi. Taxonomy (NCBI): domain Eukaryota; kingdom Metazoa; phylum Chordata; class Aves; order Passeriformes; family Corvidae; genus Corvus; species Corvus kubaryi. The sequence goes on from NW_024581466.1 coordinate 3,951, forward strand.
CGCTCCAGCCGGGAGCGGCATTCCCGGCGCTGCGATGTTTTAGGGATCGCGATCCTAAAAATAAAGGCGGCCCGGAGAAGGTCGGGAGCTCCGACCGCGGCACCGGCCGGGCTTGGAAAACGCGGCTGGAGAGGGGGGAGAGAGCTCGGGATCCCTTCCCGAATTCCCTGCTGCTCCCATTCCCGCCCCACGCGCGGGGCTGGCAATTCTTTGGGATTGGTTTTCCCGTTTGTTTGGGGTTTTTTCTCCTCCGTGGCCAACAAAGCCGCTCCTCTCTTTGGGGTCGGGGCCCGCCGCGAGCCGCCGCAGGGAATTTGTCCTTTTTTTTCCCTAAAATCCTTGCGGAATTCCCAAAAATCCCGCTCTGCGCTGTCCCGGCAGCGGTCGCCGCAGGGAATTTGTCCTTTTTTTCCTCCTAAAATCCTTGCGGAATTCCCAAAAATCCCGCTCTGCGCTGTCCCGGCAGCGGCCGCCGCAGGGTCGGGGCTTGGCAGCTCCTCGCAGCCGGACCCTCCAGGGGCACCGTTCCCATTGTTTGGGAAATCTTGGAAAAATCCACCCGCCCTGCCCCGGCAGCCGCGGCCCCTCCCGATCCAGCGGGATGGATCCTCTGGAATTCTCCTCCCGCTGCCCGTTCCGAACGGGACTGGTCTTACCGGGATTGCTCCACTTCCCGGTTTTTCCTTCCCGGTGGTTCCTGGGCTCTTGTGAGGAATTGGTGGGGTGAGGAGTTGGATGGGCTGAGGGATCTCAGTGCCTGAGGGGTTTTAGGGGCTGAGGGATCTTGCAGGGTGGCCCTTATAGGATCAGAAAGGAATCTTAGGGGATTTTACACACCGGGATGCTACAAAACGGGGGAATTCGGGAATTCAGCCAGGAGGGGACACCCAGCGCTCCCGGCCGTGGCTGGTGGCACCTTCAGAGCCTCTCCGTGTCCTTGTCACCCCACAGAGACCCCAAAGCCGCTCGGGGGGGCCCTGCAGGTGTTGGGGGCCCGGGAAGGAGGGGGAGCCCCGTTTTGGGGGGGGAGTGAAGGCAGCACGGCCCCATATCCGCCCCCAGAGGGGTTTGGGGGCAGCTGGGGCCCGGCAGAGCCGCTGCTCACCCCGAAATTCAGTTTGGGGGCCCGGCAGAGCCTTTATCAGCCGGGAGCTTTTATCTGCAGAGCCGGGTCTGATAAGGAGGAAGTGAGATAAAGATCGGAGGCCGAGGGGGGCAGGGGGAAAGAGGTGGGAGCTCTGTGGGAGAGGAAATTGTTCGGGGGGAGTGGTGTGAGTGTGAGTGTGAGAGTGAGTGTGTGAGTGTGTGTGAGTGAGAGTGACCCCACAGGTGTGTAAGTCACATTTTGGGGGCGTTAAAGAACCCCCAGACAGGTTTGTGTCACCTCCCCTTGTGCCCGGCCACTGCCACCTCCCCGGGCTGGCAGCCGGAGGAGATGGAGACCCAGGAATCCACCGGGATCCCCCCGGAATCCCGGCAGGAGCAGCCGCAGCTGTTGGAATTCCAAGGGCGGTGCCCAGGGGTGATCCCTGAGTCCCCTGAAGGGCTCCGGGAATGGGGACACGGCCCCCGATCCTATGGGATCCC
>NW_024581466.1:5637-17857 GCF_017639235.1 Corvus kubaryi
TGGGATCCCCGGGAATGGGGACACGGCCCCTGCTCCTGTGGGATCCCCGGGAATGGGGACACGGCCCCTGATCCCTGTGGGATCCCCGGGAATGGGGACACGGCCCCTGCTCCCTATGGGATCCCCGGGAATGGGGACATGGCCCCTGCTCCCTATGGGATCCCCGGGAATGGGGACACGGCCCCTGCTCCCTATGGGATCCCTGGGAATGGGGACATGGCCCCTGCTCCCTATGGGATCCCCGGGAATGGGGACACGGCCCCTGCTCCCTATGGGATCCCTGGGAATGGGGACACTGCCCCGATCCCTGTGGGATCCCTGGGAATGGGGACACTGCCCCGATCCCTGTGGGATCCCTGGGAATGGGGACACGGCCCCTGATCCCTGTGGGATCCCTGGGAATGGGGACACTGCCCCTGCTCCCTGTAGGATTCCCGGGAGCACAGCGGGATCAGCTTGGAGGCAGCAGATCCCAGATCCATCCCTTATCCCACCCCAAACAGCTCCTATTGATCCCCACCTCCACAAAAAGTCCTTTTCCCCACAAATTCATCTCGGAGGCGTTGGAGAGGCAGAGCCCGGCCTCGTCTCCCGGCTGGAAGCTGTGGGAATTCCCGGGATTATCCCATCCCCACCACCTCTATTGGCTGCAGTTTGAAAAAACCTAAACCCAGTTTTTTTTGCTTTTAAGCTGAGCTTGATCCGGGCCTCCCAAGGCTGGGCTTGTCCCCCAGGCTGGGCTTGTCCCCCTCCGATTGGGGACAAGCTGGGGGGGGGCGGGTGGCACCCGGGGACCCCCCAGGGACACGTGAGGAGTGGGGAAAAATCTCTGGAGCAGCAGAGCCCGGAGCTTGGGCAGCCTCAGCTCGGGGGGGGCTTTTCCAGCTCTTCCCTCTTGGGATTTCTCCAAGGATTCATCCCGACGGTGGTCGCACCCCTGCGGAGGGGTCTGAGCAGGGATCGCTGCCCGGCTGATTTTCTGTGGGCGGAGCGTCTCCTTTTCCCCGGGCTGAGCTTCCCAGCGCCATCCCCGCTCATCATCCCCGGCTCCCGGCTGGAATTCCTGCCTTCCCCCGCTGGTGGGAGCAGCCTGGTGCTGGAAGGGTGGGACAGCGGATCCCTTTCCTGCTCCATCCATCCCCCGGCCCACCTCGGGCTCCAGAGGGGCTGGAATTCTGCTCCTTCCCTGCTCCTTCCCCTCCCCCAGCCTTTACTCGGCGCCTCAATTTAATTTTCCAGAGGGAGCAGCCGCGGGAATCAATCCCGGGATGCCGCGCCAGGAGCGCTCCGTGTTCTCCCTTCCCGAGCGCTTTTCGCGGTGCCAGGGAGCTTCTCCTCGGCCGTGGAAGAGTCAAACCCCGCCGTGCCGGGTGGGATTTGGGGCTGGGGGATCTGCGGGATGGCAGGAGGCAAGAAAACATCGGGATTTTACCAGGTGGAGGCAGAAGGTGTCCCACCGAAACGGGATTTGTGCCCTCACCCTGGAATCTGCAGGGATGGAGGGATCAAGGGATGAACCCCGCTGCTCTCAGCCCATCCCTGCGGCATCTGGGCCGTTCCCTGGGTGCTCGCAGCCCCTCTGGCCATGCCGTGCCCTGTGCCAGGCTGTGCCGTGCCACGCTGAGCCTTTTCCAGGAGAGGAACCGGGCAAAAAAAAAAATAAAAAAAGGGGCGTGTGGAAGGAAACATTCCTGCCTCGTTGTTGTCGAGCGTCCCACACACGGAGCCGGCCCTCGGGAAAGCTCCGTGCGCGGCCGGGATCTGCAGGGAAAGCAAACAATGGGATCCCCAGGGACAACAATGCCCCATTGTCCTTTGAAGCCCGAACAATGGGACAATGGCCCACAGGCTGCTCCCTTTATTCCCAGGCACGCCCCCCCCGCGGCCCCGGGACCGGCTGGGGCCGGGGGCTCCCGCTGGCCCCGAGGAGCCACCGCGGCCGCCGCTCGCTGTGCCCTCGTCCCGCTCCGTCCCTCACGCCCGGGGTGAGTCTCGGGGAGGGGGGGGGATCCCCGCGGCCTCGCCGTGTGCGTGGGGTGTGCCCGGGAGAGAAGGAGGAAGAGGAGGAGGAGGAGGAGGAGGTTTCCCTTTGATCCTCGGGGTTTCGGCGGCGGGGAGGGGATGGAAAAGTCCCGTCGGGTCACGCGGGCCGTGGCCGGAGAACAGCGGGGCTTTGTTGTCTCCGGGGGTGGCCACTCGTCAGCTCGCCCTGAAGGATTCCTGGGGAATCCGAATCCTCCTCGTGGCGTTGGGAACGAGCCCACCCTGGACCCTGTAGGGGATGGGGGGCAGGGGGTGCCCCCCATCCCGCGGGACCTGGGGCACCCAAAAGCCTCTGGGCTGTTTCCCAGATGTCCCCAGGCCACCTCCAGCCACCCCCAAGGATCCAGCCGCTCTCCCGGTGGTCCCCACAAGCTGCTGGAGGAGCTGAATCCCACCCTGCTTTCCCAGCTGGGGGGCAGCGAGGGGATGGTGCCCACGCTGCCACCCCGAGGGTCCCTCTGGGAGGGCACAGCCGCAGGGGACAGGCCATGGAATGCTCTCCTTGTCCCCTCACCCGCTCCCAAAATCCAGGGATGGTGGAAATCCAGGGCTGTGTGAACGCAGGGCCGCCGATTCCAGGGTCGGGATCGCTCGGCCGGACTTGGATCCGCTCTGGGATCCCGGGGCTGGGATTCAGCCCAGGTGGCACCGGGCCCAGTCACCTTTGCGGTGCCACAGGGCCACCCCCGTGTCCCTGTCAGCATCCTCGTCCTCTCCTCTCCTCTGGGGCCACCTGGGGGTCCCATTTGTCCTTTTCCCGGTGCTTTTTTGGTCGCGGAGGGAGCGGGAAACGCAGCTCTGGGATGGGGGACACGGGGAGCTGCGTGTCCCCAAAGGCCACCACCAACCTCCAGCGCCCCGCGCGAGCTTCCAGCACCCCCCAACCCCACATCCCCCCCACCCAAATCCCTCTCCTGCCGGCACCTATGGGCAAACAAACGCACCTGAATAGGGAATGAATGGAGCGCGAAAAGAGCCCGGAGCACTTTGTGCCCGCAGCGAGCCGGGAACAATCGCTAAATACAAATCAGCGAGAGAAAAGGCAGAGAGAGAGAGAGACAAAAGCAAGAACGGCGGCACAAAGGAGAGGAATGAAATGGTAAAGTAAAGTCAAACAAAAAGGAGCCGGGCTGAGACAAAAGGAGGGAACAATATCCCCGAGGCAATAGGCTCCTGAACAATGGGGACAGTGACAGCGGCACAAAGACACTCTGTTTGCAAGTAGACGTTATCTCACACAGCCACTGGCAGGCCTGGCCCTGGCGCTTCTATTTTCAGGGATGCTTTTGTGCTGCGCTGAACAATATTCCTTGCATGGCTGCAGATACAGAGATGAGGGGGGTTTGGGGTTTTTTGGGGGGGTTTTTTTGGTTTTTTTTTTAAGCCTTCACGGTGCCAGCTCTGCCATAAAAGCAGGTTCGGCCCTTCAGAGAACGGGCTGAGGGTGATTCGGTGCCAGTGCCGGCGGAGGTGGTGGCATCAGCCGGTGCCAGCAGGCCGGGACACGGCACAGCGGGACCCCCGGGGTTTTAGGATCGACAATCCAGGGTTTATCGGGCCCGAGTTTGCATTTGAACAGGCGCGCTCGGAGCCTGGCGGGCGGCACCGGGCAGACCTGCAGGATGGGTTTTGCCGGCTCCTTTTGTTTGGTTTTTAACCTCGGAAGGTTCTGGCCTGGGTTGGAGCCCTCGGGCGCGGCTGGCACCGCTCCCTGGCACCCCTCGGCCATGGAAAAGTCACCCGGCCCCGGGGACACGCGGCAGTGGCACAGTTTGGGGGGGTCAATCTGCGGGTGCCGCGCTGAGGGTGTCCCTGGCTGATCCCTGGCGGCGCCGGGCTCAGGTTTTGGCACAGCTGGAGCCGCGGGAAGGGCGGGCGGGCAGCTCCCGTGTTTCCTTGTGGGATTGGGGCTGGCCGGAGTTATTTGGGGCTGCTCTGTGCCCTCCTTGCCTGTGCCCATTCCCTGGCATCGCTCACCCTTGGGATGAGCCGTGGCAAGAGGCCGCTGTCCCCTGGAGAGCTCTGGCTGTGCCTGCGCTGATTTGTGGCATCGTGGAGGTGTCATCCAGCTTCTTCCCAAAAAAACCTCCTCTGGAACCTTCCCAGCTGTCTCCCAGTGCCTGGCTCATCCCGGGAATGCCGTGGCTGCGTGGGGAGCCCCGTGTTACCCCCCAGCACTTTTTGGGGTGTGTTAACATCACCCAGACACTTCCTGATCCACCCGGATCTCTCCTTTCGGATGTCCCACAAATCAGCCGCTCCTTCCTGGAGCTCCCGGAATCCTCCTGCCCTTTTCCCCACTCACAAATCCACCCCCGCCTCCCACACCAGCCCCTCCAAAACCCCGAGGACGTCACCGAGTTACCGAAAATGAGTGGGGAGAGGAGAAATTGGGGTGCTGAGAAGCCGGAGCCGGGGCCGCCCCTATCGGGACCGATCTCCTGAGGCGCCCAGTTCGAGCAGCTGGGCTCAGCTCTGCCTCGAAACTGCGGCGCTCTCTGATATCGATCACCTTATCTGGGGGCACATCCTGTTGCTACGTTTGGCTGTTTCCTCCCCTCAACAGCTGGGAAGCAACGCCAGCTGCTCGGAACCTGTGGGACGGGTCGGCTTTTGGGGGGGGGGGGAGGGCTTTGGGGAGCCGAAAAAGGATCCTGGGCTCGCTTTGGGGGTGCTGTGACATCTCAGCGGCGGCACCCTCCCCGTGCCTGCCCGCTGCGAGCAGAGGTTGGGCACGGGAGCGGCGGGAGGGGGAGATTTGGGGCGCTGAAATCAAAGCGGCCGCGTTCGGAGGCGCTCTGAGGAGCGCGGCTCCCGAGTGCCGGTATCTGATCTTGCGGCGGGGCTGGCGAACGTGCTGCGAGCTGATGCAAACCTCGGGGGCCGTTGTTCCCATTCAAGCCCTTGTCCCCTCCGTGGCACCGCCGGAGCAGCAGCCCCGTGGGGCTCCGTGTCCTGCTCGTCCGCCCAAATTCCCATCTCCAAAGGGCGCCTTGGCCCTGCTGGGCGATGCGAACAGGGAAACATCGCCACCCCCAGGGGGCTTTAACCCTTTCCATCCTCCCCTGGCAGCGGGTCTGCCCTTGAGCTGGCGCACCCTGGGTTCTGCGATGCCGGGGAGTCCCCGAAGTGACATTCGGCACCCCTGAAGTGATGATTTTGGGGCTTTTTGGGGAGAAATGAGCCCACTCCTTGCTCCCAGCAGCCTTTTACCCCCATCACCCACCCCTGCGGGCTCCTGTTGTTTGCCTTCCCTGCCGGGAATTTCTCCCAGTTCTCCCCAAAATCCCAAACTCGGCTCTTGCCGCTGGAATTTTTGCGGAGTCGGGAGTTCTCGGCTGCAATTAGCTGGTGTTTAAACGCTCGCTAACCCTTAACACCCTAATGACAGCCGTAATGATGCTCCGCGCATCCCGCAGCTAAAGATTACACTCGCTAATTAATTAAGCCCCGACCCCCCTCCCCTCCCTCTCCGCTTCCCTCAGCAGCCGGGAGAAGAAATCGCTGAGAGTCTCTTAAGAAAGGACATAAAGGCAGGGAAACGCAGGCACCAAAACAAGACAAATGGGGATTTGGAGACAATCCGGGCCTCGTCCATGTGACCCGAGGAGTGGACGAGGCAGGAGAAAGGAGAAAAATGCCAAGAGCAGAGCGGCCGGGGAGGGAAAAAAAAAACAAACCAAAAAACCCCAAGGGCCAGCTTAAAAAAAAACCAAACCACAAAAAACCCCCAGAAAACCGGGAAAGAAAGGCACCAAGATGAAGGGAGTGACAAAGCATCAAAGGGAAGAGAAACCAAAGGCGTCGGAACAAAGGACGAGCTGGAACAAAGCACCAAAGAGGGGGGGAACAAAAGCACTAAATAGAAAACAAAGGCGGGGGGACAAGAAAAGCCCCTCTGTGGGGCTGAGCTGCAGGGGCCCGGCCCGCTGGGCCGCGGGTGGCACCGGGTCCCCGCTGGAGCCGGGCTGGCGGAGGGTGACAGCCCCTGGGAGAGCCGCAGCGTCGCCTTTGAAGCCGCTCGGGCCCCGGAGGAGGTCGGGGCGCAGCTCGGCCCTCGCTGCCCTCCGGCCGCGGCCCCCCCGGGCCCGCTGTGTGGTCCGGCCGTCCCCTCTGTCCCTCCCGCTGTCCCTCTGTCCCTCCCCACGCGTCTCTCCAGCTCAGCATCACCCCCTGCCCCGGCTGCCGCCCCAGCCCCGCGGCGTGGGGACGGCTGGGACGCTCTGGGGACAGTGCCAGGCTGGCTGTGCCCCCCCTCCCACCCCAGCGCGGTGGCTTTGCCTCGGTGCCGCGTGTGTGGCTGGGCTGGTCCCTCGGGACAGGGACAGGGGGGACAATCCAAACCGCCGGGATACAAAGCAGGTCGGGATTTGAGTCCCAGAGGTGCCGCTTTGCTCCTGCTCCCGCTGGGATCCGTGCTTGGAGCTGGATGTCCCCGTGGCAGGGGTGGCACTCGCGGTGGGGACCCCCAGGGTGGGCAGGGGTGGGGTGAGCCAGGAGTCCGGCTGGAAATGGGGTGCTGGAAGATGGAACTGGAGCCCTGGAGCTGGCCAGTGCCACCATGCCAGCTGATGGCACTTAGGGGTGTGGGTGGCAGCGACCTCGTGGGCAGTGGCAGCGCCTTCCTCTGCATCATCCCCGGATTTTGAAGGGTGGGGCGCGAGGCAGGATCACGGGAATGGCTCTGGGACACGGGAATGGCTCTGGGACACGGGAATGGCTGGAAAGACACGGGAATGGCTGTGGGACACGGGAATGGCTGCAGGACACGGGAATGGCTGCAGGACACGGGAATGGCTGCGGGGACACGGGAATGGCTGTGGGACACGGGAATGGCTGCGGGGACACGGGAATGGCTGCAGGACACGGGAATGGCTGCAGGGACACGGGAATTGGTGAGGAGCTCAGCCCGTGCCCATTCCCGAACAATGACTCTGCTTCCGTGCCGGAAGCGAGGCCGGGTTTGTCCTCCCGGCTTTGCCCCCTCCGGCCGGTTCCGAGGGGGCCAGGCCATTGTCTGAACCGTTCCATGACTCAGTCCCTGGGATCCAGGGGACTCCAGCCAGCTCGAGGCCGGAGGCTCGGCTTCGGTGGCAGCAGCTCCGGGAGCTCCGGGCAGGGTGGGAGGTTTGGGAAAAGGAAGGCGAGCGCCGGCCGTGCCTTTCCCCTGCGTGCCCCCTGCTCCGGCAGCGCCCGGATCTCTGCCCCCTCCGGCTCTCCCGGCCCCTCCAGCCATTGTCCCGGCTTCCTGCTGCCGGGGGAAGAAGAAGGAAAGCTGGAATGAGGGATGGGAGGCCAGGAGCAAATCCTGGTGCCTCTCCCAGGTGCGGCCAGGTGGAAGCAGGAGCTGAGCCGGTCCCCTGTGACCCCATCTGAAAGGACAGGGACGGCGGCTGTGCCATTGTCACCATCCTGGCACCTTGTGCCAGTGGTCCTGGGGATGCCCAGGAGCTCCTGGGGGTGTCCAGCAGATCCTGGGGATGCCCAGCAGGTCCTGAGGATGCCCAGGAGGTTCTGGAGGTGCCCAGTGGGTCCTGAGGATGTCCAGCAGATCCTGGGGAGGCCCAGGAGGTCCTGGGGGTGTCCAGCAGATCCTTGAGGTGTCCAGTGGGTCCTGGGGATGTCCAGAAGGTCCTGGGAGTGTCCACCAGGTCCTGGAGATGTCTCACAGATGCCCAGCAGATCCTGGGGATGCCCCGCACATTGCGGGAATGCCCTGGGGATGCTCCAGGGGTCCCGGGGACGCCTCGCAGTGACCTGGAGAGGAAGAGCAGCCGTGGCCGGAGCCGGTGCGGCCCAAAGGAGGACACGGAGAGGGGCAGCAGCGGGATGGGGGCAGGATCACGGCTGGGGACAGCTGGGGAGGGACAACTGGGCCACCGGGCACAGCGGCCACGATGCGGGTGGCACTGGGGGGACCCGGCGGGGGCGGCCACCAGCCCCGGGGCCACTGGGGACGGCGAGGAAGGAAAGGAAAGTGAAAGTCCGCGGCGGCCGCTCCGGCCTGGCTGTTGCCATGGCGACCCCAACAAAGCTCCCGCTCCCTCTTTTTTGGGCTCCGTCGCTCCCGGCCCCTTTGTGATCTGTGTCCCTGCCCAGGCTGGGGACTGCGCCTCCCGTCCCCTCCCGCCCCGGGAGTGGCTTTGGGCACCTCGGGGGTGGCCACAGCCCCCCAAGGGGGAACGTGGAGGTGGCTCGGTCCCCCTTGAACACGTCCCTGCTGCGGGCTCTTCTCACGAGTCAGGGGGGACACTCGGGGCTGGCGGCTTTGGGGACACTCGGGGCTGCCCGTGCAAGGGGTGGCACTGGGACAAGCTGTCCCCCCAGCTGGGGAGGGGGCTCAGAGGGGCAGGGGGGAGCTGCCCCCTGTCCTGCCCCGTCCTCTCCATGCCTCGGTTTCTCCAGCTGGGCATGGGAATGTTTCACTGAGCCCCTTTAGGGTCTGGGGTCTGTGGGTGCCGCCCCCTCGCCCTATTTCCTGTTAAATCCTCGGGGTGAGGATGGGAAATAATCCCAGATCCCCGCTCTGCTCCTTCCCGCAGGACGGGGTCAGGGAGAGGGGACGCTGTGGTGGGCTGGGAGTGGGGTGTGGGTGCTCGAACCCCTCCAGAAGCCCCAGATCAGCGCATGGGACGGGCAAACCCCAAATCCCGGCTGCTCCATCTCTTCTCTCCTGGGTGAAGACAACGCTTGGAGGGAAAAAAAAAAAAAAAAAAGAAAAAAAGAAATTCCCAGGGAAGAAAATCGCGGTGTGGGGGAGGAAAGAGCCCAGAGTCAATGGGAACTTTCCTGGCCGGTGAAACATAAACAGCCCGTCCATGTTGACACAACATTTTAAAGGTTTCAAGGCAGGAAAAAAAAAGGCTCCTTGTCAACACTGGGCTGCCCAAGGCACCCCCTCTCCCTCTCCAGCTGGGCTCCCGTGGAAGTGTTTTTATTCCCTCGGGAAGGTGGGTGATGGAATTCCCGGGAGCTGCTGGAGGCATGAGGATGTGGAGCGCTGGATTTGGGGCACAGGGGAGATCCTGAGTGGCCCCCAAGGGCAGGAAAATCCTGTGGGTCCACCTGAGCTCCCCGTTTCCATCACAAAGTGTGAGTGGGAACCGTGTCCGTGTGTCCATCTGTCCAGCTGTGGAGGCTGCCCATTGTCCCCCTTGCTCCATGCCAGCCTTGCCATGGGACACAAAAGGGGGTGCAAAGAAAAAGGGTTCAGCAGCACCTAATCCTTGAGTGGTTTAACATTTATAAAGCGATTCCGTGGGTTTCCCTAAAATTATGACGGTGATTTAATGGTGGAACACATCCAACCCCTTCTGGGAGTCCCAACAGGCAGAGGCTGCACCTGGAGGAGCCTGGAGATGTTTTTGGGGTGTGTGTGGGGGGGTGGGGTTGTAATCAGCAAAGTCCTTTGAAAATCCCAAACCTGAGAGTTTGGGAGCTCCCAGAGGCTCCAGGGGAGGTGCTGGTGCAGGTGAGCTCAGACAGCCCCACCTTCGAGGTGTTTGTAGGGCCGAGGGATGATTGATTTGGGGCATCAGGAAGTTTCCATGCTGGCCACAAGCCAAGCTGGCAACCGCTGGAGTGGGAAGAATTCCCGAAGTGCGGCCACAATGGGACCGTTCCACTCGGGCTGCGATTCACAATGGGGCCGCTCCAGCCGGGCTGGGATCCAGGGAAAGGCTGTGCCAGGGCTTAGGGGAGGATGGATCCCCCTTTGTTCCCCACCTGGCCTGCCCAGGTGAGGTTTCCGGTTGTTTCCACCTTTGCCCTCCCAGGTATGACCAGGGAGGGTCGAACGGCCCCATCCGAGGGCTCTTTGCTCGAGGTTCCTCGGGAATTTCTGGGATGGTGGAGCAGGGAAAGGGGAGGTGGGGGATGAGCCAGCAGGGTGAAGGAGCAAAACTTGGGGTGTGGGAAGTTGGAAGCCGGATTTTGGGGTCTATCACGGGCGTGTTGTGATTTAGGGACCCTCCCCGGTAATGCGGGCTGGGCTGTCCCCAATCCAGGCACGGCTCCAGCTCCCAGCTGGGAGCGAGGAGGGTCCGGAGTGCGGGGGGATCTCAGGGGGTCTCACAAGACCCCTCCGAGTCGCGCCTCAGCCTTTGGGGGGTCTCGGCCTCTCTGCGGAGCTCCAGGGCAGAGCGTGGGAGCCGCCGGCGCTGTCACACGTGGGTCGCCCGCGGGCCAGGGGGTCTCGAGGGGAGGGGACGGGGCACAGGGGCCGCCCCGGAGCCGGTCGCTGGCTGGCTGGACCGGTGTCCCTCCTCCTCCTCCTCCTCCTCCTCCTCCCTCCTCCCCCCCTCCCTCCTCCTCCTTCTCCTCCTCCTCCTCCTCGCTCCCTCTCTCCGCCCGGCGCCGGGGCAGCTCCCACCGGAGGCGCTGGGGACATGGAGCGGACCTGAGGCGGGCGCGGCGGCGGCGGCGGAGCCCGCACCGGCACCGGCACCGGCGGCGGCACCGGCAGGACCGGCACCGGCGGGACCGGCACCGGCGGGACCGGGGCTCAGCGCAGCAGCGCAGCGGAGCCGTGAGTGCGGCCGGGGGGCGGCCGGGGGGCACCGACACAGCCCCGGGGTGCCGAGCACCCTGCGGGGTCGGAGAACATCCTCGGGGCCTGGCGAGCATCCTCGGGGCTCGGGGAGCATCCTCGGGGGTCGCGGTCCCCGAGCCCGGCTGTGGGGACGGCCCGGGAGAAGCCCCCAAAGCCCCTTGGCTTGAACAGAAGGGAAAAGGGGCGCAGGGTCCGGCCCCGCTCAGCCCCGGCGCCGCCGCAAAGTTCGGGGCTGCAAACCCCGCCCCGAGCCCCCCCCCCCCCGCAGCCGCGGGGAGCCCGGCAGGAGAGGGGTTAATCCCGCCACCCCCATCCCATCGGCAGCCGCGGCTCCGGGGACGGACCCGTGCCCCTGTCCCGGGCACGGATCGCGGTCCCCACTGCGTGATTTGGGGACGGCGACAGCGGGGACAGGCGGGCAGCCCCCCCGGCGCGGTTTGGGGGTGTCCCCGCGGTGTGCAGGGACAGACGGACGCGCTGTGCTGGCACGGACAGGGCCGCGTGTGTCCTCGGGAGGGGGGGGGGACATGGCTGTGCGGTGCTCGGGGCGGGTCGGGGTCCCTCTTGTCGCCACCTCCCGTCCCTTCCTCCATCCCGCATCCCCGTCCCGCATCCCCGTCCCTCGTCCCCGCCGCCCCACGGGACAAGCGCGGCTTTGGTGCATCCCACCCGCCCTTCCCCGTCTCGGCGGGGGACAGGCGACACCTGGCCTGGGGACAGGATTGCTCCGGCCACCCCTGCAGGGCCGGGAAAGCTCGGCCGGTGCCACACGAGGGTGGTTGAGAGGCACGAACGCAGCGACGCTGTCGCGATAGCGCACGACCAGAGAGGGGGGTCTGGGAGAGGGGACAGCGCTGGTCTCTGTCGCTTTGCTGGGGCAAACCTTGTCACCGCCACCGCGACATTCCCGGAGCCTCCGGGCCGCGGGTGCCACTCGCCCGGCGTGGGTTGGGGGTCTCGGGAAAGACCCCACAGCGGAACCCCACCCTCCCGGAATCAGGGATTGTCCAGCCGGGGCTGCGGGTGCAGATTTGGAGGAATTTTGGGGTTTTTTTTCCACTCCTCAAGAGCTGGAAAACCTCAGCTCAGCGAGTTCAACCCGGCAAAGTTTAGCGGCGAAGAGAAGCGCAGGAGCTGCGTGGTCCTAAAGGAGACGTTTGGACGCGAAACCCGCAAATAAACAGAAATCTCTGCTGCTTTCCACCTCTGATTAATGATTTCCAGGGGCTTGGTGCCAGGGAGGAATGATGCCGCCCAGGAAAAATCGCAGTTTGAGCTTCGGTTACATCTCGGGGAGCACCTTGGGCTCGGAAAACACTTGACTCCCGCAGCAAAGCGGGAGTGATGGATTTTAGGAGTGAAAAAAGGACCATTAGCTCGGTTAATGTGATTTTCCCCGTAGCACAGAGCCGATAATGTCCCTCCCTCCTTCCCTCCGCTCTTGAGCCGATAACTCCTGTTTGTAATTCCTGCAATTTCCTCTCAGTTCAATTTAATTTGGTGCAGGATCCATTCCGGTGACACTGATACAGTATTTTTTTCCTCTCGTTTCTCTCTTTTTTCTCTCTCTTTTCTGTATTTTTCTTCCTCTTTTCTGTATTTTTTCTTCCTCTTTTCTCCCCCCTT
>NW_024581466.1:27857-32800 GCF_017639235.1 Corvus kubaryi
CAGGCTGAGGCCGGAGGAGCCGGAGGGCTCGGGGCTGGCGGAGCAGCCGCGCTCTGCAGGAGGCAGAGCCCAGAACGCCGAGCAGTCCCGGGGCCGGGTGTTCCCGTGGCTGGGGGTCCCCTGCAGCATCGTGGCCACCCCCGACCAGCCAGGGCCGGGCTCTCCTGGGCTCTGCCGCTTTATTTTCCGCAGGATTTTATGGTGGTTTGGGTTTCGTCGCTCTGCGGGGAGGGAGCTCCGGGCCGCTGCGAAGTTTTGAGCGATGCATCACCAGATTCCCACCCCGCTTTAACCCAGTCGGGAACACGCAGAAGGGAAATAAATTAGCGCAGCTCCTGACAGTTCTGCTGGAAAATATCTCCGTGCTTTCACCCCATCCTGTGCCTGTCGGGGAGGCACTCCAGGGGTGGAATCCAGCCCGGCCATGCCCCGGGGGAGCTGCTGGGTGCTGCCCGTGCCCGGCTGGGCAGCGCGGGGGTTCCTGCAGCGCGGGCAATGATGGAGAGGCAGAATTTCAAATATTTCAGACCCGTCTCTCCTGGTTTGGGTTCTTCGGCTGAAGGAACAGGAGCTTCCCCTGGGTGCAATCCTCACGGGAGGAGCTTTTCCCTTTAAAAATGATGGATTTGAGCTAAAAGCAGCAGCAGAAATGTTTGGGGTGAAGTCGGCAGGGCCCCCAGGCAGCAACTTTTGGAAAATTTTTTGGCCTCTTGGAAGCCCTGCTGCCCTCCCTCCCGCCTTCCACCTGTCCAGCCCCACATGGCTGGAGCTGGAGCCGTTCCAACCCCCAAAAAGGGCTCGGCCACCCTCGTCCCCTTCGCCCCCAAACACCCCTTGCACCCCAAATGTCTCCGCGGCTGCTTTTAGCTCAAATCCATCATTTTTAAAGCGAAAAAACCCCGCTTTTTAAAGGGAAAAGCTGCTCCCGTGAGGGTTGCACCGGGGGGCAGCTCCTGTCCCTTCACCTAAAGAACCCAAATCGAGAGGTCTGCGTCTGAAATGTTTGAAATTCTGCCTTGAAATTCTGAAATGAATGCTCTGGTACCAGCCAGCACGTGGAATCGCAGAAATCCCCCCAAAAAACCCCGCTCAGGGCATGTGATCGTTACAAAAGATGCAGGCGGGCGGTGGCCGCAGCCTCCTGCCACCTTTTCCCTGTCCCTTATCAGAGAGGGACAAGATAAGAAGCCACCCGAGGACCCCCCCGAGAGCACCCAGGCAAAATCCGTTCTTGTTATTGTAATGCAGCTCGTGGCTGCTCATTGTTGGGTGGAAAGAGGAGAGGATATAAATTAAATATAGCCAGGGGAGCTGAAAGGCAGCGTTTGATCGGCTCTGCTGTGGGAAACGGGGTTAGCAGGAGCTGGGGAGGAGAAGTCGGAAGGGAGAAATTTGGGATTTGGAAGGGAGGAATTCTGAGTTTGGAAGGGAGGAATTCACAGTTTGGAAGGGAGAAATTTGGAGTTTGGAAGGGAGAAATTTGGAGTATGGAAGGGAGAAAGTCACAGTCTGGAAGGGAGAAATTTGGAGTATGGAAGGGAGAAAGTCACAGTTTTGAAGGGAGAAATTCGGTGTTTGGAAGGGAGAAATTCAGAGTTTGGGAGACATTCACAGTTAGGAAGGGAGAAATTCACAGTTAGGAAGGGAGATATTTGGAGTTTAGAAGGGAGGAATTCAGAGTTTAGAAGGGAGGAATTCACCTTTTGGAAGGGAGAAATTTGGAGTTTAGAAGGGAGAAATTCACAGTTTGGAAAGGAGAAATTCACAGTTTAGAAGGGAGAAATTGAGAGTTCAGAAGGGAGAAATTCAGAATCTGGAAGGGAGAATTTCAGGGTGACATTGCTGCCGTCCCAACCCTACCCCCCAAAACCTGAAAGCTTTCAGGGGTTGTGCAGCCCTGAGCTCTGCTCTGCTCCCTACAGAGCCCCCAGTGCCGCCCACCCCCGCCACCCCTTCAGGGCGCTTTGTCCCCACCGTGTCCCTGCGGGGTGCAGGGAGGGGATGCTCAGGGTGGGCGCAGCTCTGCGAAGGGGCTGGAACGCGTCACCCGCGGTGTCCCCGCCGTGGGGACTGGGAGGCGTCCGCAGCAGCATTTGGGGACCACACAGGGACACAGAGGCGCCGCGGGAGCTGCAGCCTGGGCAGGACGGGCACTGTCCCCTCCAAGAGCCCCGCGGCGTCACCTGCTGGGAGGGAGCTGGCGCGGGGAGGCTTTGGAATGGCAGAGCCCGGGAATGGCAGAGCCCGAGCGTTGGGGAATGCCAGAGCCCGGCCTTATCTTTTGTCTGGAACAATGGAGGGCTCGGCCCTATTGTTCTCCTCTCACGCCCAGCGGAAAGTGGGGTCCCCTGGGGCACGGGCTGGCTCAGGAGCGTGCCTGGATCCATGGGCAGGGACCCCTCGTGGGTGCTGCTGCAGCGAGTTCCCCGCAGGGAGCCCTTTCCCCGCTGGTTTTCCCGGTGGATTTTAGGAGCGGGGAAGGTCCCCTGCAGGGCCCGGCTGCGGGCAGGGCAGGGCAGAGCAGAATTTGTCGTTTTTAGAGGCTCTTTTAGGGATTTGGGCTCCCAGGTCTGTGGCTGCGTCCTTCTTGCTGCCTCTCCTCGAGTCCATCCTGGGAATTGGGCTGGGGAAAACACATTTTGCGTGTGGGATTTGTGTGTTCCCCCCCCAAAAAAAAGCCGGTTCTGGAGGCTGGGCAAAGCCAGCACAGCCCAGGGAACAGGCACAGGAGCCCAGGACTCCTCAGGCTGCAAGCAGACCTCCAAAATCCACCCCCTAAATCCTTTGGTTTGCCCAGAGGGGACGAGCAGCACATCCCAGTTTTTTGGGACCAGGCTGGGCTGGGCACGTGGAGGCCGGAGCTGCCAATTCCCACTGCTCAGGGACTCCAGGGGAAATCGGGATAGAGCAGGGGGGTGACCCAAGTGCCACCAGGCACAACGAGCCCCTCGCGTGCTGCAGAAGCCCCAGCTGGACGCTCTGGAGGAGTTGGACACCGTGTCCTAAAAGGGGAGGGACGATGGCTTCTGGTCTGTGCTGGCTTTCGTTGTGCAGCAAAAACCGCCCCAAAAACCTTGTTCCCAAATCCCTCTGCTCCCTCAGAGGTCAGGAAGCCGTTTGGGAGCTGAATTTCCTGGGTTTTAATTCCTCCAAATCCACCAGGGAGAGGAAGGGTGAGGCCCAAACCCATCCACATGGGATGGGGGTGATTTGGAGGTCTCTGTTCCCGGATCCCTTTGGATCCAGCAGTGGGATGGGAGGTGGGGTGTCCCACACCCCATAACCCAGGGGTGTCTCCCTGAGCTGAAAATAGTGGCCAAAAGATGACAAAAGAGGGTCAAAAACGGCTCCCAGGCCCTTGTGCAGTTTCTCATCCACGTGAGGCCTGCGGAAGCGCCGCCACCGCCGGATGCTCCGCGTCAGCCACGGTGGGGGATGAGCTCAGGAACCGAAATCCGCACCCTAAACCCAGGCAAACATCACCAAAACAGAACCAAACATCGCCAAAACAACCATGGTTGAGGGGCCAAAAACGTTTTTCTCAGGGGGTTTCATCCATCCCTGATTCCTGTGAGCCGGAGCCCAACAGGAACGGAGTCAGGGCTGCTTTTGGTGAGGGATTTTGGGGCAGGAGAGGGTTTTGGGGCAGGAGATGATTTTGGGGCAGGTGAGGAGCAGCCAGTGGCACCCTCAGGCCGCCTCTTCCCTCAGAGTGAGGTTGGTGATGGCCCTGATGGCTCCTGGGGCAGCTCCCAAAACACCAGGAAGAAAATTCCACCGCTGGAATGTGCAGCGACCCCAACATCTGGAGCTCCCCGTGCCCCGAATTTGGGCAAATTTGGGAAGTTTCTCCACGTCCCTCCATGGGACATTTTGGAGGTGAGGACCCATTTGTTGCAGCTCAGGGCACCGAGTGCAGGGACCCCAAAGGTTTCCGGGGCGCTGCTGGCTGCGGTTGTAGGGCGGAAACGCGGCCCCGTAAGAATTCGGGGTGCGATTCGGGGCTTGGGTGCCATGGGTGAGAGGCCCCAGGGCTGGCTCCAAGCAGCCTTGGGTGCTCCTGGGTGTGCCCAGCAATCCTGGGAAACACGAGGTGGGATTGGCGCCCGCAAATGGGAACACTTGGAAAAACGAGGGAATTAGGGGAAGGTGGAAAATGCCATAAAAACTCAAGGATGGGGGGTTCTGGACGTGGGTGATGCCGTGGGAGGAAACCCCCAAAGCCTGGAAAAAGAAGGAATTAGTGGGAGGTGTAAAATTCCATGGAAAACTCAAAGACGGGCGGTTATCGGCTGGGATGGAGACCTCCAAGACCTGGGAAAAAAAGGAGTTAGTGGAAGGTTTAAATCCCATTAAAGCTCAAGGACGGGGGGTTATGGATATGGGTTTTGACGTGGCATGGACACCCCAAACTCCTGGAAAAAGAAGGAATTCTTGGAAGGTGTAAAATTCTGTGAAAGATCAAGGATGGGGGTTACGGACTGGGATGGACCCGAAATAGCACCAGGTTCTTCACATTCCCAGCACCACCCACGGATTTCCCATGGAAAAAAGGGTTTGGGAAGTGCTTCCCTCCCGCTGGGAGATGCGGGGCAGGAGGGTGAGCCCCGCTTTTGGGTTTTTTTTCCCCAATGGGACCAGAAGAAAGCTTGGATCAGGCGATAGAAAAGTCTTGTTCAATGTGTTGGTTTAAAGTCTGGTTTAAAATCTGGTTTAAAGCCTTGTTTACACTCAGCCTCAGCTCAGCCACCCCCCAACCCCCCAGCCCCGGCTGTGCCTGGAAACTCTGAGTGACAGAAATGACACAAAACCCCAGATCGGCCACCCCGATAAACCCCGAGGGCGCCTTGGGGCGAGGGCAGGGCAGCAGCTCCAGGGCTCGCCGTGCCAGGCTCCCCGTGCCAGGCTCCGGGTGAGTTGTCCCCATCCTCGTCCTGGATTTT
>NW_024581467.1:0-5538 GCF_017639235.1 Corvus kubaryi
CTCCTCCAGCCCCTCACACCGCCACTATCCCACAGTGCCCCGCGCGCCGCCGTCCCCTCACGCCGCCGCGCTCCCGGCGGGCCCCGAGCAGCCATGGCGTACCGCGGGCAGGGCCAGAAGGTGCAGAAGGTGATGGTGCAGCCCATCGTATCCTGCCTCGAGTCCCTCAGGGCGCCGGAGGAGCGCGGGGAGGCCGCGGGGAGCGCGGGGTTGGCGGGCGGGAAGCGGGCGGGTTTCATCACCCGGGTAACGGCTCCACCCGCGGCCTTCGTTCCTCAGGGTTCCACCCCACGGGCAGTTCGCGTTTCAGCTCTCAGGAGTCGCGGTCTTCACCCCTGGGGATCGCGGGTTTCACTCGCCGGGGCTCGTGGGTTTCACCCTTCAGGAATGGGGGTTTTCAGCTCCTGAGGGTCGCCGGTTTCGCCCCGCGGGGGTCGCGGGTTCCCTGCCCGGGCTGTGCCCGAGGGCTCCTGGCTGTGCTGTGCCCTTAACGCTCGGCTCCAGAACCTGATCTTCCGCTACCTGCAGAACGTGAGTACCGGCAATGGGCGGCCCGGGGGCTTCGCCGCCGCGTCACGGGATGGTTTGGGTTGGAAGGGACCTGAAAAATCCCACCCAGGGACACCTCCCACCGTCCCAGGCTGCTCCAGCCTGGCCTTGGGCACTTCCAGGGATGGGAGAGCCACGGATTCTCTGGGAATTCCACCCCAGGGAGGAATTCCTTCCCAATCTCCACTTCAAATCCCCTTTCTTTGCCTTCCAAACCATTTAAACTGTGAGGGGAGTGCCTGCTGCTCCTTGATCCTACAACCCAGTGCGATAATCCCATGGAACCCCACAACGACTTGGGGTGGGGAGGGACGTTCAAACCCCCCAAAAGCCGAGAACAGAGCAGAGACCCCTCAGAGCTGTTGACCAAACCCCTTGGGGGGTTCCCATCCCTGATTTTCTCTCCCTCTCCGTGACCTGCAGAGATCCAGGATCCAGGTGTGGCTCTACGAGCAGGTGAACATGAGGATAGAAGGCTGCATCATTGTGAGTGCCACCATCCCCTTGTCCCCCCTGTCTTTTGAGGGGCTTCTCCCCCCCCCCCCCCCACGAACCCATTCCTTCCTTGTTTTCCATGGAAAATCCACCCTGGGGCTGGGAATGGTCCTGTTTCTCGCAGGAATTGCAGGGTTTGGGGGTTGTTGGTGGGTTTGAGGTCCCTGACTGAGCTCGGTGCTGCTTTGCCAGGGCTTTGATGAGTACATGAACCTGGTGCTGGATGATGCCGAGGAAATTCACTCCAAAACCAAATCCAGGAAGCAGCTGGGTAGGTCAAAGGGGGGTGGGGGGAGCCTGGAATTTGGGTGTGGGGCCGGGAATGCGGCTGTGGGAGCTCGGGAGCTGGGTGTGGGGCCTGGAACTGCAGGTGTTGGAGCCTAAAAAGTCAGGTGTGGAACTGGAATGGAGCTGTGGGAGCCTGGGATGTGGATGTGGGAGGCGAAATGCAGGTTTGGGATCCGAAATCCAGGTGTTGGAGCCTAAAGATCCAGCTGTTGGATCTGAAAGGGAGGTGTGGGAGCCTGGAAGCCACGTGTGGGACCTCAGATCCGGGTGTGGGACCTCAAATCCAGGTGTTGGGAGCCTGGAACCTGCATGTGGGACCTCAGATCTGGGTGTGGGACCTCAAATCCAGGTGTTGGGAGCCTGGAACCTGCATGTGGGACCTCAGATCCGGGTGTGGGATGTGAAATCCAGATGTGGGACCTGGGATCAAGATTTGGAACGTGAAATTCGGGTGTGGGAGCCTGGAACCTGGATGTGGGACCTCAAATCCAGGTGTGAGTCTCAAATCCAGGTGTTGGGAGCTGGAATCCAGCTGTGGGATCCTGGAATCCAGCTGTGGGATCCTGGGACCTGAGCTTGGGACCTGAAATCCAGGTGTGAGCCTAAAAATCCAGCTGTGGGATCCCAGAATCCAGCTGTGGAAGCTGAAATCCAGGTTTAGGACCTGAAACCTGGGTGTGGCACCTCAGTCCAGCTGTGGCACCTCAATCCAGCCGTGGGAGCCCCAATTCCCAATCCCAGGGTGGGCCGGGCTGCGCTTTGGGGCCCTTCCATCCCAAAGCATTCCCACATTCCCTGTTCCCGTTGGATTCCAGGTCGGATCATGCTGAAGGGGGACAACATCACCCTCCTGCAGAGCGTCTCCAGTTAGGATTTGGCTGCTGCCAGCTTGGAAAAGCGGGACTGGGATGGGCTGGGAGCTCTGGGAAAGTGGGATTGTGCCACAGGTGAAAATTCCCGCCTTCCCTTGGGAATTGTTTTTTGTAGTTCGAGGCTTTCTTTGGGAAATAAAACGTTTTTCACAAAAACTGGGAATGGGATTTCAGTCTCAGGGTTGGGGGAAAATGGGGGGGGGAAAAACATTTTCCAGGGGGTTTTCCCTGTGGGATTGGATAATCCTGGAAGTCCGGGATCCTGGAGCTTCAAGTTTTTCCAAACCAACCCCTTTATCCCCAAACCAATCCTTTCTTCCCAAAAAGAATCCTTTTTTCCCCAAACCAATCCCTTTTTCCCAAGGAAACGCTTCCCATTCCTCCCCCAAACCGCGGCTCTGCCTCACCCGGGGGCGGCTCCCGGGATTTTCCCCCTTCCATCCTTCCCAGCTGGGACTCCTTTCCCGAGCCACGGGCCGGGAGCAGGGAATTCTGCTGGAATTCTGCTGGAATTCTGCCCGGAGCATCCCAAATTCCTGCCGGAACGGGAAGAAGCTTCCAGAGGGCTCCGACAGAAGGGGGAGCTGCGGGCTCGGCTCTCCCCGATCCCGTTCCCAATCCCAGCAGGAATTCGCGGCTCCCGGACAAGCCGGGAGGAACCGAAGTTCCCGGGATCCAGCGGCTTCCCGGGATGAGGAGGAGGAGGAGCAGGGCAGAGATTCCAGGGGAGCTCCACTTTTCCCAACCCCCTTTCCTTGGATTTTCTGCCTCCTCAGAGCCTCCCGTGCTCTCGGCTTTTCCAGAGGGTGGGAATTCCCTCCAGGGCAGGGCTCGGGGGAGGGGGGGGTGGGGGGCTGGGTGGGGGTAGAGCGACCTTTGGAAGGAATTCCTGGAGGAAACTCCTGGAGGAAATTCCTGGAACACCCCAAAATGTGGGATCAGCTCACTGGGATGTGGGGTCCTGGCACAAATCCCACCTCGGGGCGATCCCGCATCTCCAGGAATGGGAATTCCCATTTCCTGCCCCCTTTCCCAGCTCTCCCAAACCCCAAATCCAGCCGGGGCCGCTTTTAGGTTTTCCCAGTGTCAGATTTATGGGAAAAGAGCTCCTTTTCCCTAAAAACGGAATGTTTCAGCCCTATTCCTGTCCAAGGGGATAAATCCAAGCTCCTGGAATTCCATCCTGGAATGTCAGGCAGGGAGAACCCCCCCAGGCCCCGCTGGGACTCTCAGGGTTTGATTTTTTCCCATTTTTTTTCCCTTTGGATAAATATTTGTCCCCTTTTCTCCGCTTCTGGCATTGGAATTCTGGGAAAACGCCGCTTTTCCCTCCCTCTGGCACTCGGGAATTGCCCATCCCGGTCCTTTTGGGAGGTGGGAATCTGAGCTGGTGGAAGGAGGAAGAGGAAGCAGAGAGGTCCTGCTTTTCCAGGCCAGGAATATTTTGTGGGATTTGATGATTTATGGGATGATTTTATATCTTGGAACCCAAATCCCAGAATTCCTGCACCTCTCAGAGGTGTCATCCCATTCCCACTCGGGTTGTGTGGGATTCAGGATCCATCCCGGGGCAGGACATGGATCTGTGGTCAAACACCTTCCAAATCCCGGGAATTGCCTTCGGGAGTTCCCATTTTCCAGGCCTGGAACCTCAACGAGCGCTCGGGGAGGGGAGAGCTGAGGCTGTGTGGGGTCAAGGAGGGCAAATCCCGCTGCAATCCCACAGAATTCCCTTCTCCCCGCACCGCGCTCCAGCCGGGAGCGGCATTCCCGGCGCTGCGATGTTTTAGGGATCGCGATCCTAAAAATAAAGGCGGCCCGGAGAAGGTCGGGAGCTCCGACCGCGGCACCGGCCGGGCTTGGAAAACGCGGCTGGAGAGGGGGGAGAGAGCTCGGGATCCCTTCCCGAATTCCCTGCTGCTCCCATTCCCGCCCCACGCGCGGGGCTGGCAATTCTTTGGGATTGGTTTTCCCGTTTGTTTGGGGTTTTTTCTCCTCCGTGGCCAACAAAGCCGCTCCTCTCTTTGGGGTCGGGGCCCGCCGCGAGCCGCCGCAGGGAATTTGTCCTTTTTTTTCCCTAAAATCCTTGCGGAATTCCCAAAAATCCCGCTCTGCGCTGTCCCGGCAGCGGTCGCCGCAGGGAATTTGTCCTTTTTTTCCTCCTAAAATCCTTGCGGAATTCCCAAAAATCCCGCTCTGCGCTGTCCCGGCAGCGGCCGCCGCAGGGTCGGGGCTTGGCAGCTCCTCGCAGCCGGACCCTCCAGGGGCACCGTTCCCATTGTTTGGGAAATCTTGGAAAAATCCACCCGCCCTGCCCCGGCAGCCGCGGCCCCTCCCGATCCAGCGGGATGGATCCTCTGGAATTCTCCTCCCGCTGCCCGTTCCGAACGGGACTGGTCTTACCGGGATTGCTCCACTTCCCGGTTTTTCCTTCCCGGTGGTTCCTGGGCTCTTGTGAGGAATTGGTGGGGTGAGGAGTTGGATGGGCTGAGGGATCTCAGTGCCTGAGGGGTTTTAGGGGCTGAGGGATCTTGCAGGGTGGCCCTTATAGGATCAGAAAGGAATCTTAGGGGATTTTACACACCGGGATGCTACAAAACGGGGGAATTCGGGAATTCAGCCAGGAGGGGACACCCAGCGCTCCCGGCCGTGGCTGGTGGCACCTTCAGAGCCTCTCCGTGTCCTTGTCACCCCACAGAGACCCCAAAGCCGCTCGGGGGGGCCCTGCAGGTGTTGGGGGCCCGGGAAGGAGGGGGAGCCCCGTTTTGGGGGGGGAGTGAAGGCAGCACGGCCCCATATCCGCCCCCAGAGGGGTTTGGGGGCAGCTGGGGCCCGGCAGAGCCGCTGCTCACCCCGAAATTCAGTTTGGGGGCCCGGCAGAGCCTTTATCAGCCGGGAGCTTTTATCTGCAGAGCCGGGTCTGATAAGGAGGAAGTGAGATAAAGATCGGAGGCCGAGGGGGGCAGGGGGAAAGAGGTGGGAGCTCTGTGGGAGAGGAAATTGTTCGGGGGGAGTGGTGTGAGTGTGAGTGTGAGAGTGAGTGTGTGAGTGTGTGTGAGTGAGAGTGACCCCACAGGTGTGTAAGTCACATTTTGGGGGCGTTAAAGAACCCCCAGACAGGTTTGTGTCACCTCCCCTTGTGCCCGGCCACTGCCACCTCCCCGGGCTGGCAGCCGGAGGAGATGGAGACCCAGGAATCCACCGGGATCCCCCCGGAATCCCGGCAGGAGCAGCCGCAGCTGTTGGAATTCCAAGGGCGGTGCCCAGGGGTGATCCCTGAGTCCCCTGAAGGGCTCCGGGAATGGGGACACGGCCCCCGATCCTATGGGATCCC